>NC_029785.2:43744251-43744761 GCF_000816755.2 Arachis ipaensis | reverse complement strand
TTTAAAACATCATATTTTAAGTCACTATAACTACAACTATCACCACGGTCATTATAATTATAATTGTTGCTTCTACAAAAAAAAAAGAAGACAACTGATGATGATGATAATGATGAAAGAAATGTGATATTTTCATGAGAAAAAATTAATTATGACTAGATAATAAAAATACGATAAGATAAAATATTTATAAAATATTTCAAAAACTAGAAATGAAATTTAAAATATATTTTACACTATTATAAAATTTATCATCATTAAATTATTATAAAATATTTCGTATGATCAATTTAAAAACATAAAAAATTTTTGTTCACAATCTTTTATTTTAAACTAAAATAAGTCATTCGTTACAAATTCGGTTGGAGATCAATTTGATTCATTTGCAGTGATGATACATAAACAAATTATGTTGTGACAAATCGAATAATTTAAAAATATGATAAAAATAATTTAATAAATAATATATTTTTATCAGTAAATTTTTTTTATCAAATAAAAAAAAACTTG
>NC_029785.2:43730459-43744226 GCF_000816755.2 Arachis ipaensis | reverse complement strand
TTTGATTTAAATTTTTATAGTAATATTGAAATAATTATTTAAAAAATACATATAAAAATCAAAACAAAATTTAATCTTTAGAATGTTTTACTTTTTACAAAAAAAATTAGTCACTTATAATGTTTTTTTAAAAATTATTTGACATAAAATTATTAAATTTTAAAGATAAAATTTTTTTCTTTCTTTAATAATATTTACAAAAAATTATAGATTTAATATCTAACTATTTTTATCACAATTTTAATTTTTTTTTAAAACTTAGAGTAATATTTCAAATAGGTCTCCAAGAAATTCACGATCAGATAGATTTGTCCCCTAGAAAAATTAACTAAGATTTTGACCTTGAGGTTTTTAGATATACACCAGATACGTTCCCAAGTCAGTTTGTCCCGGTCAGGACTAACGGTGACGTCCTACGTGGAGGTTAACGGGATAACATATCAAGTAAACTGCGACATGTCACCTCCAGGACATTTTGGTCCCTATCCACCCTGAACAAAACGACGTCGTATTGGAACCAGGGGCGAAACGAGGTCGTTTCGGGAGGACAAATCCGTCCCCATTTGGACAGAGCAACGAAACGGCGCCGTTTTAATGTAGGAGACCAATTCGATGCATAAGTTTTCTCATATTAATGGTGTGGTGAAATTACTCCATACTCCGTTAGCTATTTGCTTGGTTTTGCGAAGAAACCCTTCCAATTCTTCAGCAACGTTGTTCATAGTATTTGCTCTGGTTGATCGTGACAGTGGTTGTGACGGAGCTCGTGATGGCAGTTGGTTCCATACCCCATTGATCAAGGTTAGTCGAAAGTGTTTTTGAATTTTTGATTTTGTGTACATGCATTGTTATGGGTAGTTGTAGTGATTAGTGATAGTGGATAAAATAGGAAATGTATTATAGCTCTTTATTTAGTTAGAATCTCTTTCTACATTCTTTTTGTGAATAAACAAATAAGAGGTGGTACTGATGTTGACATCTGAATTGTTTGTTGGCATTTAGATGTCCGAAGATGTGGTCCCTATGTGTCATCATGATGGAAGCTTTGTTCGAGATAACAAGGGTGACTTGGTCTACATTAATGGAAACGTGAAAAGGTTCCCCCGATGGACGTCGACCTCATTTGCTTCTTTGAGTTGAAGAAACTTTTTCTGGAGTTGGGATACCATGACTACAAAGCTATGTACTGGTATGATCCTACTCTGCAATCTTGGAATATGGTCTACACCGTATTCATGAGGATAAAGAAATCATAAGCCTGCAGAAGAATAAGATACAGAATGAAGATACGGATGAATTTTACATTTATTTTGACCATCCGATATTGGAAGGGGTGGGGGAGATATTATCTGATAGTGATGAGGCTGTTGAGGAGGTAGTTGTTAAGGATGTTGGGTTGGAAAATGATGCAGACAATGAGAGTAGTTCAAGTGATGATGATGGGTATGAATCTACTGAAGATGAGCCATATAAGCCCCCATATTCAGGCTATAGTTTTTCTTATTCAAGTGAGAGTGAAGAGTGTGATAGAAAAAAGAGTGGACGAAAAGGTGATAAACCACAATTTTATTATTTATCTTCTATTGAATTTGGTAGATTTTATCAACTTTTTCCATATTTTTTCATTGAAATACCATGGCTTTGTGAATTCTTCCTAATTGTGCTTAATGATTGAAAACATGCTTTTTAGGCTTTTAATTATCTAAATTTAATCCACTTTGATTTCACTCGATGCCTTGATGTGTTTGTTAGTGATTTCAGGCTTAGGAGGCAAGGATTGGATCAAAGAAGTGAAGAAAAAGCATGTAAGATGGAGAATTCATGGAAAATAAGGATTCGGTGAATGCAAGGCCATGCGTATGCGTAAGGAAGAAATTCTCCAGGCCACGCGTACGCGTGACATGACGCGTACACTTGACAAGCAGCACGTGACCAACTTAAAGAAACATGCTGGGGGCGATTTCTGAGCTCACCCAAGCCCAAATCCAACTCAATTCTGAAGCACTTGAGGCTAAATTCAAGAAGAAACAATGAGAGAGCAATTAGGATAGAATAGAAACATGCTTTAGGTCATATTCTAGAGAGAGAAACTCTCTCTTCTCTCTAGAATTAGGATAGATTAGGTTAGATTTATCTTATATTTAGGTTTAATTCTTGCTTTGATTTAGTTCTCCTTGCAATTTATTATTCTTACATCTTTGTTCTTTTAGTTTTACTTATTATTTCCTTTATTTTGTTGCCTTTATGTTCATGACTCTTGTTGATTTGAATTTCCATTAATGCAATTTATGTTTTATGGTTCTTGTTGTTTAATTGAGTTGTTATTATTGTTTTCTTGCGTTTGGTAGTTTTATATTTCTTGCTATTTTACCATATTTTCCTTTTATGCCTTCCAAGTATTTGATAAAATGTTTGGTTGGATTTTAGAGTAGATTTTCATACTCTTATCTTGTGATTGAGGACTTAGGTCCCTTGAGATCATTGATTTCCAGTTTCATTGGTGATTTAGGATTGTTAGTTGGTTCTTGGACCAATTATGTCCACTTAACTTAACCCTCTGATATTAGAGAAAAACTAAGTGGAATTAATCCTTTTGTAATCAACATGTTGTGGTCAATGGTCTAAGATAGAAAACCTTGACTCTTAATCCTTGTCATGAGTGATTTTTAGCATTTATAATTTCTTAGTTGTTAGTTTTATTTTCTTGTCCATTAACCTCCAAACCCCAAAAGAAACCCGATAACCAATAATATGCACACTTCCCAGCAATGCCTTTGAGAGACGACCCGAGGTTTAAATACTCTCGGTTTTTATTAGTTTGCCTAAGTGACAAACAAATTAAACTTTGATTGAGGGATATTTGTTAGTTTAGATCTATACTTCGATGAGATTATTTTTGTGAAAATTCTATACCGACGATAATCCTCATATCAAGTTTTTGGCGCCGTTGCCGGGGAATTGTAAATGTGCGCTTGTTATTGGTTATTGTATATATGTTGATATTGTAAATAGGTTGATTTTTGGTTTGTTTGCTAGATTTTGCTAGTTTTAGGATTTTGTTTTCATTAGTTCTTATTAGTTTTTGTTTTTATTTTCTCTTCTCACTATGAATTCTCATCACTTTGGCTATGAGTTTGGTTCTAACTATGTTGTAGGAAATGAGAATTTCAACGAGGATATGCATCAAAGATGGGACAATCAAAGGTGAGAGGAGCCTCAAGCATATGATCAACTTTCATGGCAATAACCTCCTCCAATATACTATGAGCATGAACCATACCATGATGCATATCAATCCAATGGATATGGTGGATCTCGTTGTGGTTATCAACCACAACCACCATATGCCTATGAACCCTATCCTCAACATAGCCCTCAACCACCATAATCACAAGTCTCATACCACCAAACACCTTCCTATAACCCCTATTCATCATATCACCAACCTCATTTACCTCACCCTTGTGACTATTATGAGTGAAAACCCTTAGAGCCACCACAATTCCAACATCAATACTCCCAAGAACCACTATTTTTACATATACCACCTCAATACTCCCACAAATATGAACCACCTTCCTATTATGAACCCTTTCTCCCAAACAATGAACCCTCCTATCCACCCCAAACTCCAATGAATGACACTCTCATTTCATTTCTTCAAGAGCGACATGAAACTCAAAGGAAGTAAGAAGATTTCATGGCTACCTTGACCGAGGTAGTAACCGATCTAGCATCATAACGCCTATGCACTCAAGGCGCTCCCATGGTCACATGTGGAGAAGAAAATGAAGAACGAAGTATGAAAGAGAGGTTAGAAACTCCGGTGGAGAATAAGGAGTGGAATTTTGTATTGGAACAAGTGGAGAAGGCCAAAATAATTGAAGAGGAAGAAGTGGTTGAAGACTTAGGAGATGTTGAAAGTCCATGGGAACTGAAAGTTATAGAGCCTCCTTCTGAGAAGCTTGAAATTGATGTTGAGGAGGCTAGTACACAACCTCCAAAGCATATCATGGTTGAAGAATTTGGAGAGGTTAATCAAGAAATTGATTCAACCATCGATGAGTTTTTATCTACACTAACTAATACCTCGATGATTTTGTTGAATCCTCTTCTATTGGACATGAAATAGAGTTCAAAGAAGAATGTGCACAACCTCCAAGTCTCTTGGCAAGCAATGAAGAAAAGATTGAAAGTGAAGAATCGTGTTGTCAAGAGGTGGAAGTCCTTCTAAAAGGATGGACGAGAGTGGAATTCGCTTTGTCAAGATCATTGGAAACTTCTCTACCTAGGTCACCATATATTCCTTCATTTGAATGGGTGAAACTTGTATCCTTAAGCTTTATTGTCCCACTCAAATTTGGTTTGCTTGAAACGGATGGTCAACTTAGGACCCTTTGTAGAATAAAGCGCAAGAGAAGGATGATTAGTGGTTGGAGTTGCAAATCAAGGCTCATTAAAGTTGAGACTTTAAGAATCAAGTGCAAAGATTGGACTAGTACTCAATTGGATGGGTCTAAGAAAAGAGTTTGGTATCTCATTGAGAATTCGGCTTGTTTACCACCCAAATGGAACCACAAGGATCAACTTGAAGACGAGTGTGAAAATAAGATATGGGATCCCGGATTACAAGATGAATATCAACTTTGGGAGCTCATATTTTGTGAAGAACTTTATCGAAGCTTGGTGAAATCGGTTGGAAATTCTGACAACCACTTGAAGACCAAGCATTCTTGGAAGTTCAAGGATGAATAAAAGCACAAGCCACCATGACAAAGAGCTTCCCAATTGTCCAACTTAAGGACAATAAATAAAAGTTCTAGGTGGGAGACACTCTACCATGGTAACCTCTTTTCATTCTCTTGTTTATATAATTAATGAATGAATTGAGTTGCCATTGTTAGGTAATTTCTTGCATTGATATTACTCTTGTATATATTGCCTTATGTGTTAGTTTGTTTGGATAGGTTTATGCCTTAAGTTGTAGGTTAGTTGTTTTGAATTTCATCTTTGTTTGAATTTCATTTTTGTTTGAATTGCATAATAGAGTATTTGAAAATTTTTTTCAAAAAGTTAAAGATTTTGTTAGATTTGAATTCTGGTTGGTTTAGAAATATAAATAGTGGGTAGGATAGTCTTGGTTCTATTTTATATTTCTTAAAAAAAATAAGAGAAAAAAAGAGAGGCCCTGTCATGCGTACGCTTGACCCACGCGTACACGTGACCCCCAGAATCTGAACGTGCTAGGATCGTGCGTGGACTGTACCATCGCACGGTCCCGACAGTGAGTTGTGCACGTAGTGTGTGGGAACTGTGTCTAGCATAATTTCTTTCCACGTGTACATGTGACCCACACGTACACGTCACCCCTCTTTTCTCTTGTGACGCATACGTGTCGCTCACCATTTCGCCCCTGCCATGCTTAGGCGTGACCCACGCATACGTATGGGTTTGAATTGTATTATCCCTGACGCAAGAACCCTATTCTCATTCGCGTCCCAATTCTCTTCTAACATCTCTGTTTTCCTTCTTCACCCCCAATCCTCCATTGACGACCACCACTCACCACCACCGCACCCAACCATCACCGGCGAACCCACACACTACAAGAAAAAGACCCATTCAAGTACACGTGAAAAGTGTAGCCAAAAGTGAAAAAAATGATGCCTTAGGCTACGACTACGCTTTTTGGGCTATTCTCAAAGGCTACACTTTTCTGCACCAAGGGCTACGCTTTTGGCATTTGAGAATAGGGTGCGCTTTTCAAGTGATGCTGTCCAAGATTAAAGGCTACGCTTTTCAGCTTCCATTTTACCAGAATAGGCTACGCTTTTCAATGCTACTGCATCACCTATAAAGCGTAGCCACATTGTATACCATGGCTACCGTTTATAAGTGTAGCCTTAGGTCTCTCATTTTTTTTGTATACTATAGCTACTGTATATAAGTGTAGCCTTAGGTCCCTTATTGTTTTTTTCTGTATATATAATATTCTAATAATTATTAATACAAAATAATATATTTATAATAATAATCCAAAAGTACTAGAATAAAGTTAATTGTGAATATTCATACATCTCACACTAAAATAAGCATAGCCATATCAAAATAACCATGATACCACTTAGAATTTACAACTAATACTCTACAAAAAATATATCCTACATAAATATCTTCTAATAAAAGTCATTGGTCAACCATACATGTATCCATTAACAACACAACTCTATCTTAGCCAATAAACTACAATAATAATCAACTTAATCTTCATTATTATTCTGCATAATTATATAGAAAAGTAGTTAGAAAAATATTCATAATGACATTCGCAATTATAAAAATTAAAAAATCAAACTCAAAACTATCAATGACTGATATCATTAATTCTTTCTGTACTGTGTACAAGTTTCACCAATACATAGTAGTATTTCATAAATCCAAATTTAGAATTCAAAAATAAAAAAGCATAAGCTATAAACCATGAAATAAAAAGCTATAAATGATTGGGGAACAAGTAGATTCACAAGAAATATTCATGTTGTAGTTTATATCTAATTAATTATTAAGGAGATTAAATTGCACAATATACAATTATTTCATGATTAGGACTAGCAGAGGTCAGACACCTAAAAACTAAAATTTAGTGAATATATTATTAATCATATATAGTTAAAGCAAATCAATGTACTTTGCTAATCATGCTAATCATAAGTTACTAGAAAGATCAAAGATAAAAAGGTAATAGAAAGATGTAAATAATGACTTTAACTATTCTAATTGTAAACAAATCATGAAAAAACTACATAAAGTTCTTTACACACCTTTTCATTTGGGAAAACTTGATCTGAAGTAATTGTATATTGGCCAGTAGCATCCATAAATCTCCTATCTGCCATCTCTTTCAGTCTTTTTTGAACATCAGCAGGTTGGAGAGCTGATGAGTGCTACTGCTTCAAATACATTACATCCTTTCTTCCCATTTTCATTCCAACAACAATATGGGTACCAAAGGTCTCAATAAACTTGGGACACTGCGAATGGAACTAGTTGGCCATTGTTTCAACTTTCAAATGAAAATATAATTATAAAGATAAATAAAAACAATAGCATAATAGAACTAAGTTATTTTTTTGGAGAGTCAACCCAAGTTGCACCCTGAAGTTAGTCTCAATGTGTAACTTAGAGATTACAAACTAAATGATAAGAAGATTAAAGCTCCAACTCAATCCTAATTTGGTTATAACCATCTATCCATTTATATATTATTGATTTAACTGTAGGTAAACATAAAAAAATAGAGACAAATATGCCATCATAAACAAGTCCAATCAAATGAAGCCTGTCACTAAAAATGCACAGCTGTATGAATGCATTGACATAGTTTTAGCATTATCATTGAAATATAAATCCCAAAACAAATAATTTGAAAACTCCTCTATGGAATTGATAAGGATTTATATTCAGCTACATCTAGATTTCTTTCTATCTTATATATACATAGAATTTTAATATAATGAAAGCCAAAGGCCCATGAAACCTAAAACCATTCAAAGGTTAAACAATATAATAGGAAGTGATAAAACATGTCCAAGAGGTCAAAATTAGAATTCAAACAATAACATTTTGTTCGGCATCAAAATTAAAAAAGTTTTACCATTTGAGATCTTGTTTTACCTTGCTAATTCAGGTGGGTCCCAAGCAATCATCAGGTGAAGCAACATTATAAAGATGGGAATGCTCATTACCAAATTTTGGCCATCAAATCTCAGTTTTAATAGAACTATAATGTAATGGTATTAATACAACAATTCCTACCTTTGACCTTAATCTACTTGGTAACCATAAAAGCCTCAACTCAAAATTTGAAGTAGCATGTACTATACCTTGCACCAGGTCTTTTAACTTTGCAAAATTGTCAGCATTCTCTTGCAAAAGCATCAAAGTACTAGTGTGAATAATAATATGCATCCAAGTTACATTATCAAATTAAATCAATAATTGGAAAGTAGGATGATGCGCATCGAATATTTTTTACAACAGCCCCAGACATCTTCTACTATAACTTTGTTTAATTCATCAAAAATAAAATTTGGAACGAAGAATTTGACAATTTGCAGAAAGCAAGAAAGAGACATTGAAATACCTGTGACATTGTTTCTCCAAAGAGACTCCAATTTTTCTCTATCTGATTATGCCAGAATGATTAACAGAAGAAGAAATTTTCAAATTAGCACACACATCACACTGCATTGTTGTGAAATTTGTAAAACTCTAAATATCCAAACAACAAATCCTCAAAAAAATTACAAAACCAGATAAACTAGGCTGCAAAAAAATTTGAAAGTTGCTACCAGTTCTCTATTAATGGTGGCATGAGAATGTCAAGATAAACCAGGCTTCCAAACAAGGAAAGAAGCAGTTCATATGAAAATTCATTAGATACAAAAGAGCGCAATTGGCTTTATCATTCTACCTGCCCCAGTTTCGGACATCTGTCCCTCCTCCGAGTCCAAGTCCTTCCCATACTAACTACAACAATACAAACACCATCGTGTCAGTAAACAAAATAACTATATATTCTTAATCAGCTGAGGAATTTTGTAGAAGAAAAATTCTATAGATCGATGCAAAGTGAAGAAAACACAAGTCCTCAACTTGAGCCATTACTTGAGCAGCATCCTGTCTTTCCCAATAGTCTTCGGTACTACCTATACCACAAAAGAAAACCAGTTTATATTAAGCTATTCAACAACAAAGTGTTTTCACAAGTCATAACCAAATCAAATAACTCCTAAGCGATTCGTAAATTTTGTATTAGGTCTACTCTCTTTAAAGCCAATATAAATCCAAGATAAATCCTAAAAAGGTAAAACCCCAACACCAACAAGCATGGTTAACAGAACCGAAACGACACTGACATGGTCACCTTTTTTACCAGGTCACAATTAAATAAACATATAAAACTATAAAAAAAAACTTAAATAAAAATTTAAAAGCCTCAAGTTTGTTCTTGAGTTAGTGTTTGTGATTAAGAAATCTTTAAAAGTGAAATAGAACTAAATGAACAAATTAACAACCTAGCAGCTCAATCAACCAATGAACTAATTAGCTAAAACAAGAACTAAATCAACCTAATTAGGTAAATGAAGAACTAAATGAACCAATTAACCAACAAACTACTTTAGCTAAATGCCTAAGTTGACCAATTAACTAACTTAGGTAGACAAAATAGAAAAAGAACACACCAGATCTGAGCAGTGGTGCTAAAGTGAAGCAAGAGAAATAGAAGTGGTGAGCAAAGGAGAAAAGCTGCGACCAGAGGCGAGGAGAGGCCGAAGCGCAAATAGATGCGGCAAACCACCAGCGGTGACGGCGGGACTCAAATGCGCGAGCAGAACAGCCAGCTGCGGCGGAAACAGAAGAGACGCGGACCCAGGAGGTGAACCACCAGCGACGAACCGGTTCTCTCTTCTCCGATCTCTCTTGGTTTATTGTGTAGGAACTAGGAAGGCTAGGTAGAGTGCCGAGATTGTAAATTAGGTTTTTCTTTTCTTTTTTCTTCCAATCTTTTAATGAAACGGTGTGAAGAAAGAAACTAACGAAAGAAAGAATGCGTACGATTTTCATCAACATTTAGCAGTGAGGAGACGCGACACGAGTGGTGGCAGCAGCGGTGGAAGAAACTCGTGCGACGGAGAGAGGAAGAAAAAGTGATGGCAAAGTGGTAAGCAGGGAAGATGAGCGACGGTTCTGGAGTGGTGAGTGGTAACCGGAGAAGAGGAGTGACGATTCTGGGGTGGTGAGTGGTGACACCGTGAAGATGAGTGATGGCGAACTAGGGATTTCGGGGGTGATGAGTGGCGGGAACAAGGGAAGAAGGGTGAGTCATGAGTGTTATGTTCTCTGATGGCTAAGTGTTAGTGTAGTATGGATGAAAAGGGAAAAAATTACTAAGTCTCGCATGGGTTTGGGCCTACATAGATTAGGCAACACTTTTGAAACGCACCCAAAACTTAACAAATGGGTTACTTTTAAAAAGCACTCCCTTTGGTAAAAAAGGTGTATCCATAGCTTTTTAGATTTGGCTACGCTTTATAAGTGATATTTAAAATATCTAAGGAGATACTTTTGAAGTGATGCCTCAACAGTGTTTTCTTTTCTCTTATAAAAGAGCACCATGCGAAAAAGCGTAGCCTATTCCTAGAATAGACTACGCTTTTCAAATGTAGCTTAAAAAAAGTGTGGCTGAATACGTGTTTTTCTTGTAGTGACACTACCGCCGACCACCCATTTCTTTCCCTTCCTTCTTTATCTCTTCCCCTTCTCCCTCTCTTCCCCATTTCAGTCACCCCTCTCCTCTGCCAACCCCACCGTCGCAGTCATCCTTGCCGCCGATGACCCCCACCAACCTCTACCCTCTTTACCTCTCTTCTTCCTTTTTCTTTTACCCCATTTTCCCCTTACACCACTATTCTCATTCACCACAAGAACAGGGACTTCCCCTATTCCCCTATTTTTGATTCTGTTGCTGTCAGCACAGTGCACCACTGTCAGCGCAGTGCCACCTCTGGGCCGGCACTACTCTGCCACCACTTTTCTTCCCTTGCCACTCTTTGATTCTGCCTCATTCCCAGGTTCTCCCTATTTTTATTTTTTCTGAGTTTAATTAGTTAATCTTGTTTTAGTTATTTTAATTATTAGTTTAATTTTTTTAGTTAGATTAGTTTTTGTTAATTAGATTAGTTAAGGATGCATGTTTAGTTAGTTTTAGGTAGTTAGGTAGCATTTGAATTGTAGTGGATTTAGATTGCTTATTTGTGTTGATAATAATGTCTGGAATCATTGGTTTACTACCTTGTTTTGATTGAGTGATGTTGGTCATGGTCTTATTATGCTAATTTGTGAATTGCTGCTGATTGCCATTTTTGCTTGTTGCTGCTTAATTCATATGAGCTGTTGAGATTTGTGCTTGTTTGATGTTAATTGAGTTCATATGGATTGATTCTTCAGTTTGTTTAAATTCGGGAATGTCCTATTTACTGTCGGAATGCTGCCGAAATTTTTTAAATTTGGTGCATTAATTGATTAGGATTTGTTAATTAAGTTGGTAATTTGTTACTTTAGTTTTGTTTTGTGACCAACTCAATTAATAAATTACTCGGCCAACGTTTCTGTTTCTTTTGGTTTCCTTATGTTGCATTGTATGATTGGTTGCAACAAGAAGCTATTTGATGGATTTTTGTGTCAAATAGACCCTTGTTAGCCAATTATCTTTGAACCTCTTCTATGATTTGAATTGTCAAGTTCGGTCAATTCTTTCGCTTCTTGATTTGAATTCAACTAATTTTCATACAATCATTGAAGTTCACACTTTTAATTTCCTAATTGACCTAAGCTTGCTAATTTGATTATTGAGGTTCTTTAAAATTGTAAAAACTGGTGCATTTTCACTTTTGTAACCAATTGCATAAAATTTTGATTTTCAATGAATTTTGGGTTACATTAAGTTCATGTTTCAATCTTTTCACACCAATTTTTACAAATTCAGTGATCAAACACATTGATGGTTGATTTCTCCTTTTTATGCTTATTTTGCCTTATTCAATTCATCATCAATGCTTGCATTATATTACATGAATGTGAGTTTGCTTGTTCTTAACTATTTTTGAATATTTTCTTAATTTAAGAACAATATTTGCTATGCTATTAACATTTAACTTTCTTTTTTTTCTAACTTTTGATTTTAACTAACTTTTTAACTTTTCTTTCTAATTTTCCTTTTTAAATTAACTCTTTTACTGTTCCTTTAATGCATAGTAAGTTTGTTTCTTCACAGACAAGCAATTTGATTTTCCTTATACACAATTACTTGGAATGTGAATTTGACTTATTTTTATTTCTATTTTCATTCTATTCCAAGTTGATTGCATTTTATTAACTAACTTTATGCATATGCTTTTAATTCCTCTGTTTTCTGTCTCTTGCCTACCTATTATATTATTTTTGCCTTACACCCCTTAGCTTCTATTTGATATCCCGTTTCTTGTGAATTTTATTTTTGAGGATGACTGGCGGAAAGGGAAAGGGCAAGGCTAAGGCAACATCAAGTAAAAGGAAAAGATCACAACCATCCACTGAGATAGCGAATGAGACCTTATATGAGAGGCAGCTTACTGCGAAGGAGAAGGCTGATCAAGCTATGCCTTCCTCTAACCCAGTGAAGTTTGCTAATCTCTAATGTGAACTAAAGTTTCTGCACTTCCTAGAAAAGCAGAACCTTCACGTAGAGAGGAAGCTTGAGATACCACCCGACATGACGTAGTTTACTAAGTGTCAGATTGAGTCACTGGGTTGGGTGTTCTTGGATCGAGACTTGGTGGGAGTGAACTCATCTTAGGTCCAAGAATTTTACTGTAACTATTACCGGGCAACCCTAGATGCGATTCAGCTCCAAGGCAGGCAAATTCGAGGTAGGCAAATTTTAGTGACAGAAGAGTCTATTGAAGAGATCCTCCACTTTCGGTTGAAGATTAGTAATAAGGATGATTTCTGTAAGGCCGAGGATGCGATTCACTGTATGGAGTTTGATTCAGATGCAGTCCTCTATACCATAGCTGTCCATCCTGATGTTCCTGAGGCATATGGACTGTCAAAACTGACTTTTCGAGGCATCAAGGTTGATTATCTAACAATTGAGGCTAAGATGTGGCAGCAGATCGTGAGTAACTATGTCATGCCTAGCACTCACGAGTCTGAGGTCTCGACAGGCATGGCTGTGCTTATATGGTGTGTTTTGGAAGGGAAGGAATTATACCTTCCAAGACTCATTAGGAGATACATGGCCCGGGCCAACGTTAGTGGCAGCCTAGCATTCTCATGTTTGATCACTCAGATGGCTCACCGGGTTGAGGTCCCCTGGGAGTAGGGAGATGAGAAACCGACAGTTACCGACCGTAAGAAAGCTATCTCGCACGGCAACTGGTTCGGAGATCGTCCAGCGTCTAGACGCCGTGATCATCCAACACTCGCTGCTTCTACAGAGCCATCTACTTCCTCTGCTACAGCAGGACCCTCAACGACAGCATCAGTACCTTCCACAGCAGTACCATCATCTACTTCCCAGCCGATCTATCATCTCGTGCAGCACTTTTTCGAGCACGTGGATCAGATGGAACATCACAATAAGCGACGTTATGCACATTTGAGGCGGATTGTGACTTCTGGCAGCATTGATATTCCTTCTGAGCCCGACACTCCGATCAGTCTGAGAAGGAGGAAGCCCAGGCTAAGGAGCCGGCAGAGCCACAGCCACCCGCAGCAAATGGTGGAGATACAGGCGATGACCTCTCTCACCCAGCTTGATTTCAGGAGCATCGAGGACGATGCTAACATTTAAGTGTGGGGAGGCCGCCTTCACCGGCAGAGTTATTTTGGTAAATCATTCCATTCTAGACACTTTTATTTTATTTTATTTTCCGTACTTGCATATTTATTTTAGTATACTTTTGGATTTTTGTACATATTAGTTGTTTTGAATACTTTTTAGTTTATCGCACTTTGCACTTTTGCTTGTATATATTTTAGACTTTGAGTTAGTTGCATCCTTTTATGTTGGTAGTATATAGATTTAGCTTAGTTATTTTAGTTTATTAGTTGTGATTGGAAAGTGCGCATAATTGAACTTAGTTTATTTTTATTCTGATACACATGAGAAATTGATTTGGTTAAAAATGGGAAATAAACTAAGGATTTTTAGTTTTTCAAAAT
>NC_029785.2:43714434-43730241 GCF_000816755.2 Arachis ipaensis | reverse complement strand
TTCACAATCACACACACACACACACACACACACACACACACACACACACACACACACACACATATAAATAAATGTTGATCAATTTGATAAAATTCCCAAGAAATTCTTTTTTCTAAAAAGGGCATTAAGATTCAAATTGATTTGAGTTGAAATTTTCATTGAAACTTGCATGATGTATATAGTTTGGAATATGATTTTTGAGCTAAGAATACACAACCTATGAGTTTTTGAGCCTAATTATTTGGTTATATCATTTAACCATGATTTTGATTTTTGTGTGTTTTCTTCTCTATGATTGCAATCTTTGGTTTGTTTAATTCTATATGTCCATTATTTAGTGTATATACATGCATTTATGTGATTGAGGCCATCACTTTATTATAGCTCACTTAACCCAAATAGCCTACTATTTCATTTATCTTTGTTTGCCACTCCGAGCCTTTTTATTCCCCTTTTGTTCTTTATATTACCATATCACTAACCTTAAGCGGAAAATAATTAATTGTCCTATTTGAATCTTTGGTTAGCTTGAGATAGTGAGTGTGTGTGTCAACTAAGTGTGGGAAAAATGTGGAAATTTTGGTTGATGAAAATGTGTTTTATATTTATTGAGAAATATTGGGAGTTTGGGTACATACTCATGTAATAGTATGAAAAGCATATGCATTGATGTCTTGGTATACATTATGTTCTTAAAAAAAAATAATGAAAAGGGGACAAAATTACCCCTATGAGAAAATAAAAATCAATGCATATGTGATTGAATTGAATTTAATACATGAGTATGTGTGTGTATATATGTAAAAGTGAGATTTTGGGTAGCTAAGCTTGATTTTAGAATTGTGTAGATTATGTATGTGTTAGGTGAGAACTTAGGTTAATCAAAGATTCAAAATTTAGCTCGGTTAGCCATTTAGCTATACATATATCCTTACCTTTACCCTTAGTCCCATTACAACCTTGAAAAGACCTCATGATATTTGCATATGTACATTAAATATTTATTGATTGGTTAGATGAAGAACAAACTTTAGAAAGCATGATTAGAAGAGAAGTGAGTGGATTAACCCTAAATATTTGAGCGACTAGAGTTCATATACACATCCGGTGAAGGTTCAATTGCTCAATTCCATATTTCCATCTTTGATCGTTGCTTATTGGTGCACGAAATTGTGATGTCAATGTTCACATTACTCTCTTACAATTTCGCACAACTAACCAGCAAGTGCACTGGGTCGTCCAAGTAATACCTTACGTGAGTAAGGGTCGATCCCACGGAGATTGTTAGCTTGAAGCAAGCTATGGTTATTTCGTAACTCTTAGTCAGGATATAATATCAATAATAATTCTTAATTTTAATTGTAAAAAGTAAGAAGGGTAGAACACAAATTATACTTGTATGCAGTAATGAAGAATATGTTGGAGTTTTGGAGATGCTTTGTCTTCTGAAATTTTGCTTTCCTCTGTTTTCTGATTCATGCATGCACGTTCTCTTATGGCAAGCTGTGTGTTGGTGGATCACCATTGTCAATGGCTACCATCCATCCTTCCAGTGAAAAGGGTCCAGGTGCGCTGTCACCGCACGGCTAATCATCTGCAGGTTCTCAATCGTATCGGAATAGGATTTACTATCCTTTTGCGCCTGTCACTACGCCCAGCACTCGCGAGTTTGAAGCTCGTCACAGTCATTCAATCCCTGAATCCTACTCGGAATATCACAGACAAGGTTTAGACTTTTCGGATTCTCTTGAATGCTGCCATCAATCTAGCTTATACCACGAAGATTCTTATTTAGAGATCCAAGAGATATTCATTCATTCTACGGTGGAACGGAAGTGGTTGTCAGGCACGCGTTCGTGGGGGAATGATGATGATTGTCACGTTCATCACATTCATGTTGAAGTGCAAATGTATATCTTAGATAGGAACACGCATGTTTGAATGGAAAATAGAAATATTTGCATTAATTCATCGAGACACAGCAGAGCTCCTTACCCCCAACAATGGAGTTTAGAGACTCATGCTGTCAAAGAGTACAAAATTCAGATCTAAAATGTCATGAGATACAAAATAAATCTCTAAAAGTTGTTTAAATACTAAACTAGTAACCTAGGTTTACAGAAAATGAGTAAACTATGATAGATAGTGCAGAAATCTACTTCTGGAGCCCACTTGGTGTGTGCTGGGGCTAAGACTAAAGCTTCTCACGTGCCTGGGCTGTTTTGGGCATTCAACGCCAGGCTGTAACCTGTTTCTGGCATTGAACTCCAACTTGTAACGTGTTTCTGGCGCTGGACGCCAAACTGCAACATGGAACTGGAGTTGAATGCCAGTTTACGTCATTTATCCTTGAGCAAAGTATGGACTATTATATATTGCTGGAAAGCCCTAGATGTCTACTTTCCAACGCAATTGGAAGTGCATAAATTGGACTCTTGTAGCTCCAGAAATTTCATTCCGAGTGCAGAGAGGTCAGGATCCAACAGCATCAGCAGTCCTTTTTTCAGCCTGAATCAGATTTTTGCTCAGCTCCCTCAATTTCAGCCAGAAAATACCTGAAATTACAGAAAAACACACAAACTCATAGTAAAGTCTAGAAATATGAATTTTTCCTAGAAACTAATGAAAATAAACTAAAAACTAACTGAAACATACTAAAAACTATATGAAATTAACCCCAAAAAGCGTATAAAATATCCGCTCATCACTTATCTTGCAACTTTGAAAATTCTTTTGAATAACTCAATTCAATTATGAATTTGATTTTGTTATGATTATTTTGGCCTTTGATTATGCATTTATGCTTTCTTGGAAATTTGATTTACTTTGACTACATATATACTTGTAGGTAAATAGATAGTAATTAGAATAGTTATATTTATGTAGATAGTTTGCATTGATAACCTTTTTCTTGTCTTTCTTGAGTTTAGCATGAGGACATGCTAATGTTTAAGTGTGGGAAGATTGATAAACCACATTTTTATGGTTTATCTTGTATTGAATTTGGAGGATTTTATTAAATTTTCCCATATTTATTCATTCAAATAGCATGGTTTTGTGAATTCTTCCTAATTGTGCTTAATGATTGAAAACATGTTTTTTAGACTTTTAATTATCCAAATTTAATCCACTTGATTCCACTCGATGTCTTGATGTGTTTGTTAGTGATTTCAGGCTTAGGAGGTAAGGATTGGATTAAAGAAGTGAAGAAAAAGCATGCAAGATGGAGAATTCATGAAAAATAAGGATTTGGTGAACGCAAGGGCATGCGTACGCGTGAGGAAGAAATTCGCCAGGCCACGCGTACACGTGACATGACGCGTACGGTGACAAGCAGCACGTGACCAACTTAAAGAAACACGCTGGGGTCGATTTCTGAGTTCACCCAAGCCCAAATCCAACTCAATTCTAAAGTATTTGAGGCCAAATTCAAGAAGGAACTAGGGAAGAGCAATTAGGATAGAATAGAAACATGCTTTAGGTCATATTCTAGAGAGATACGCTCTCTCTTCTCTCTAGAATTAGGGTAGATTAGGTTAGATTTCTCTTAGATTTAGGTTTAATTCTTGCTTTGATTTATTTCTCCTTGCAATTTATTGTTCTTACATCTTTTTTCTTTTAGTTTTACTTACTACTTCCTTTATTTTATTGCCTTTATGTTCATGACTCTTGTTGATTTGAATTTCCGTTAATGCAATTTATGTTTTATGTTTCTTATTGTTTAATTGAATTGTTCTTGTTATTTTCTTGTATTTGGTAGTTTTAGATTTTATATTTCTTGCTATTTTATCATGTTTTTCTTTTATGCCTTCCAAGTGTTTGATAAAATGTTTGGTTGGATTTTAGAGTAGATTTTTATACTCTTGGCTTGTGATTGAGGACTTAGGTCCCTTGAGATTATTGATGTCCAGTTTCATTGGTGATTTAGGGTTGTTAGTTGGTTCTAGGACCAATTATGTCCACTTGACTTAACCCTCCGATGTTAGAGGAAAACTAAGTGGAATTAATCCTTTGTAATCACCATGTTGTGGTCAATGGTCCAAGATAGGAAACTTTGACTCTTAATCCTTGCCATGAGTGATTTTTAGCATTTATAATTTCTTAGTTATTAGTTTTATTTTCTTGTCCATCAACCTCAAAACTCCAAAAGTAACCACATAACTAATAATATGCACACTTCTCTGCAATTCCTTTGAGAGACAACCCGAGGTTTAAATACTCTCGGTTTTTATTGGTTTGCTTAAGTGATAAATAAATTAAACTTTGATTGAGGGTTGTTTGTCGGTTTAGATCTATACTTCGACGAGATTATTTTTGTGAAAATTCTATACCAACGATAATCCTCATATCAAAAGGGATGAAGAAAACAATAGTGAAAACTACAAAGGTGAGAGAGAATGTTAGCAGAGATGCCAAGGCTAAGACTCAAGGTAAAAGGGCAGGGGATAAGAAAGAAAGATGTGTTGTTGGTGGTGGAAGTGGGCTTGATGTGAGGAAGAGGAGTGATGCTGGGCCATGTGTTGTTGGGCCTGGTAGGGATGAACCAAGATCAAATAACAATGATGGGCCCAATGAAGATAATGAAAATGCTCCTAAAAAGCCTGCAACATTTGATGAGGAGATTGGTGTGGAGCCAAGGGATGACTCAGATATAGATTTTGAGTATGAGTTCGAGGCCTTCTTGACTCCTCTGGACTCAAGTGATGAAGGAAGGGACGGATTTGATTGGCCTCAGTATGATCCGAATGCAAAATTTGGGGAAGTTCAATTTCAGCTGAAGATAAAGTTTGAGACTTTGGAACAGTTCAAAAAGGCCCTTAAGGACTACACCATACTGAAGGCAGAAGAATATTTTATATAAAGAATGATAAGAAGAGGGTGAGAGCAGCATGTGTTCATGGAGGATTCATGGCTGGAAAAAAAATATAAAAGGAGAAGGCTAAAGCAAGACTGAGAGCTAAGAGAGAAGCTAAGACAAAGGAAGATGCATCAAATGTAGGTGAAACTGATAATGCTTCTGAAGTTATGGGCAATAACAAATATTTTTATTCCAGGCTTAATGTAAGCAATTGAAATCTGTATAAAACATGGTCATAACAATTATCTTTATTCCAGGCTCAGCTTCCAGTTAGACGTCCAAAGGAGACAATAATCAGGGCCAAGAATCTGGGGAGTGTTAGTGCTTAGACGATGGCAGCTGCAACTAGTGACACAGCATCTAAGTTGTTCAAATTCATTCCAACACCAGGGTTGAACCAGTCTTTCAAGAAATGATGCTTCTAAGAATTAGTGTGAAAGTTGTTATCTTAGTTATGACACAATGTTTTGTTATGTTGGAGGAAGTAGACCTTATGTTTAGAATCGTTCAGTTTATGTTGAAGGAAATAAACCTTCTTTTGACTTGATTTGGTTTATGTTGCTATTGAATCCAAATAATTGTGTGGTTAACATATTTGGGTTCTCAGGTTTATGGTACCATTTTAATAAATAGATGAAACAGACCAATGTCAATGTGTTTTTAAGGTTTACGTTGAAGGAAATATACATTCTTTTGAATTGATTTGGTTTATGTTGCTTTTGAACTTAGCTTTTTCTGTGGTTAAAATATTTTGGTTCTCAGTTATGTTACCATTTTGATTAATGGATGAACAAACCTAAAATAAATGTATTCCATTTATACTATTTCACTACAATTAACTTCATGCATGTCCATCTAAATATAATGACACATTTTAATCCAATAATTTGATATTTAACATAGAATAAACTTTGCTTAAACAGCCACGACATAGATACAAAACCCGAACACAACTAACAATACACCAACTATTACACCCCTAAACAAAGCAAAAATAGTATGATGCTTCACAAATTGCCTATCCTCATTCGTCTTCAACAGCAGGTCCTCTAGCTGCTTCACTCTCTCCTCCAAGCCATCCTTCAAACTTACAAAACATTCTTCACCCGCACAAGTATCGACAGAAGCCAATCTACGCCCCTCGACTACACCAACATACCCAAATATCTCATCAAACCATGCAAAAAAATCACAATAACCTTGCTTTTTCTATACCAAGAATAATAAAAATGACAATCAACCCAATAGTCATACGACAATTCTCAAAACTATACTACATTAAAATGACTTTGGAGTACCTTGAAATGAGGACAACCAAAGAACAACCTATTCGGATTCTCTGGTGTTGGAGACCTGCATATTACAGCATATGTTCTGCACTTGTACTTGGGATGTTCTCCTTTTCTCAATCGGCCCCTCACGAATCTAGTCATGGCACTATCAACCGTCAACTCATCACTAATACTTCTTCCACCTCGTCTCCAACTTGCAACTGACGCCGTGCCTCCGCTAGCCATCATTAATGGAACTTCTCTCACCACACAAAGTTGCAAGGATTGAAGATGACAACCTAATTTAAAATTGTCCCCCACATTAAAACGGCACCATTTCGTTGCTCTGCCTAAGTGGAGACGAAGTTGTCCTCTCTGAAATGACTTCATTTTGTCTGCATGGATAGGGACCAAACTGTCCTGGAAGTGACACGTCACAGTTAACCTGACACGTCATCCCGTTAACCTCCACGTAGGACGTCACCATTAGTCCTAACTGGGTCAAACTGATTTGGGGATGTATCTGGTGTATATCTAAGAACCTCAGGATTAAAATCTTAGTTAATTTTTGTGGGGGACAAATCTATCTGATCGTTAATTTCTTGGGGACCTATTTGTGGTAGTACTCTAAAACTTATTTATCGTTCATATCATTTAAATTTTTTTTATTAATATTGTAAAATTTTAAATACTATTTTTATTGTTTATCCTTAACAAAAGTTATATGCAAGGAGAATTGTGGGTCACTGTTTAATCTAAAAATTATTTTTGTTGTAATTAAAATACAGGATATGCCTTAGAGGACATGTAACCTATAGAAGTAATAAATCTACGATAAAATTTAGTATACAAGCATTTTTTTAAACCAAATTTTTAATTACGTTATTTTTTCTTTTTTTTTTTTCTTTTTCGTTATCGTTAACATTTTCTTTTTTTGTGCACCTTTTTTTTTTGTCGTAGCCGTCACCATTGTCTTGCTGTTGTTTATTTTCTTTTTCTCTTTTTTTCTTCCTTCCTTATCCTCCTTTATTATCTTTATCATTATCGTCCTAGTCGTCTTTGTCTTTTTTTTTCCTATATATGTTTAAAAATGGTTAACTGCGATTTGATCCCTATGATTTTGGCTAAAAATCAAAATCGTTTCTAACATTTTTTTACGTTCAAAATCTTCCCTAACATTAAACTTTGTTTTTGAATTATCCTTTTCTAATTTTTGAATAAAAATACCCTCATCATCTCCAATCTCTCATCTTATCCAAAAATACTTTTTTGTACTACCATTAAAAAAACCGTACATTTTTTCATTTTAAATCCGAAAATTTTGTCATTTCAAAGCTAGAATTGTAGTTGTAGTTGTCATCGTTGTTCGCTTTTCATCCCAATGTGTATATACACATGGAAGTGTATTATAGACTCCAAATTTCAAAGCCGACTCTAATCCTTATAATTACAAATGCTTCATAGTCTATTATCGTTTTACAAATACTAGTTACTCACAATCTTCTAATGGTATCGAACTTGCAGAAAGTAAAAAGAATGTTTCAAGATTTGATAGACTCACAATAAAACTAAGCTAATACATCTCGAAATAAATAGTTCAAGATAAGACTTCACCACAAACTTCTCCTTTCTCGTTTTCAGAGAAGAGTCCATCTACCCTGGAGATGGTTTGACATTTTACAAAGCAAACCCGAAACTCCCAATCCAATCCACAGAGGCCTCGTCCTTGCCAAGTCTTACCACTAACTCCCAATTGGTTACTTTTTGTGGTGGTGAAATTTGGCACATTCTCATATGCATGGGATTCAAGTGGTTTATTTTAAAAGCATGGTTCTTTTGAAGAAAGATGGTACTATAGAAGGATATTTTTGAAAAAGCAAAATATTAGAGAAAATACGTTTATTTTTGTTCAAAAATTAGAAAAAGAATAATTTTAAAATAAAATTTAATGTTAGGGACAATTTTAAATAAAAATTTTTTATGGAAGATTTTGATTTTTGACCAAAACAATAAAAAATAAAATTATACTTAACCTTTTAAAAAATTAGAACACAAAAAATTTAGTATATAACACAAAATTTTTTTAAGAACTATATGCTCAAAATATTAACACGCAACTAACAAAATATGCATAATATAAAAATTATGCACAACATATAAATTTTAGTGCACAACACAAAAAAGTTTTAGTATCCAACACAAATTTTTAAAAGACCATATTGTCAAAATATTGACACTCAACTAATAAAATAATATTACTATCAAAATGGACTAAATTCATCCCATCAGGCCATTTATCCATTTAAATGGATGGATTTTGCCTCTAAAATTAAGTATGTTTAAATTTCAGGTTAAACATGCCGAAATTTTGGTGTAACACGAAAATCTTAATGCATAGCACAAGAATTTGTGTTCAGCACAAAAATTTTAAAATCATATAATCAGAACATTGACTCATCTAAATAATAAAATATATTTACAGTATGTCTAAAACGAGCACAACAATTATGTGCTTATTGGATGCGCCACATTTATATAGACCATTAGATTTAATTAGATAAAAATCAAATGCTAATATGAAAAAAGAGCATTGATGGACTCTAATAAATACAGAATATCATACTACATAAATAAATACTTTAAATGGCAATACTTTAATACGCAATACTTTAAATGGCAATAAAATCTTTTATTTTTAAATAATTAAATATAAAATATATAAATACAAAAATATAAATATTTTCTATTCATTTAAAGTATTGTGTATTAAAGTATTACCATTTAAAATATTTATTTATGTACTAGGTAGAATATTCTATATTTATTAAAGTCCATCAATGCTTTTCTTTCATATTAGCATTTGATTTTTATCTAAT
This sequence comes from Arachis ipaensis, assembly GCF_000816755.2. Taxonomy (NCBI): domain Eukaryota; kingdom Viridiplantae; phylum Streptophyta; class Magnoliopsida; order Fabales; family Fabaceae; genus Arachis; species Arachis ipaensis. The sequence goes on along the minus strand of NC_029785.2, from coordinate 43,721,236 downwards.
CAAATCTAATGGTCTATATAAATATGGCACATCTAATAAGCACATAATTATTATGCTCGTTTTAGACATACCCAAAATTATATGCTATGTAAACAAATTTGTATCTATATCAATAAGTTTGTGTTTTGTGCAAAAAATTTTATAAAATTTTTGAAGTAATTACCCAAATCAATCCCCGAGAATTTTTGAATCAGACATTTTAGTCCCCAAGGAAAATTAATACACAGATCAGTCCCCAAGATTTTACTCCGACAGACAAATCAGTCTCCAGTTCATTTTCCGACAGAGTATTTACCCAGATCAGTCCCCAAAGATTTTAAAAACGGACATTTTAGTCCCCAAGAAAAACTAATGTACAAATCAATCCCCAACGTTTCTCTGTGTTAGACAATTCCAAGCTCAAACTTGGCTCACTAGCTCACGAGCTCAGCTTATCGAGCTATTAATGAGTCGAGTTCAAGCTAGCTCATGAGCTGGCTTGACTCACTTCCAGCCCTAGATGCTACTATATAATAACAAATACTATTCAATTATTGTTCCGTTTATAATTATTGAAATTATAGTAAAATAAATATATGCACTTAAATTTAATATCTCATCTATTTAAAATTATAAACATTTAAATTTATTAGATACTCCTTTCACTTATCCTTTTCAAAATTCTCAACTAATTTTCTCTAATAATACTCAAAATTCTCATCATATTCAACTCACTTTCAAAACAAAATAAAGAATTCACACTCTCTTCTTTTCTCTCACTGTTTCTAGTTTTTTTCCCCTTAATTTTGTTCATAACTTTCGGATGTGCGTGAATTTTCTAATTTCATATTAATCATTTTGAATGTGCTACACTCCCCATTCTTTTCTCTCACTCGTTTATTTTTTTTCCTGACTTAGTTTTCGGATGTGCATGACTGCATGGATAATTTTTTGGTTTTGTTAACATTTTTGTATGTGCATTAATTTTCTTGGAATATTCATCTGTGGAAATTTTTTATAAAGGATTAATATTTTGAGGTCTAATTTGTTAGCGACAAAAAAGAAATTGTAAAAAATATATGTTTTACAACATTTTAAGACGCGATAAAATAACATCAAATTAATTAAATTAAAATAGTTATATTTTAAAATTTTAAATTTATTAATCACTTATCGTTAAAAAAGTGCTCTGCTACTAGGGTTTTTCAAAAAGTGCTCTGCTAGGGTTTTGAGGTTAATCCTTATTAAATTTCTGTGAGTAAGTCTCATACGATTTGATCATGGCAGCATCTGCTGCATTTCAGGGGTTAGAAGAAGCATTGGAGGTACTGGAGGAAGACCAAATTATTCAATTTGGGGAGGAGGATATAAAGGAAGGTTTGGAGAAATGTACAAGAAGTCTAGTTGGGAGATTAATGGCTGATCGTAAGTTTAGTGCTGGTACGTTAGAGGCTGCTCTACTTGCAATCTGGAGACAGCCGGTGGGCTTCAAAGTTTTGGATCATGGTGGCAACGTGTTTCAATTTTTCTTTAAAAAGGAGATTGAGATGATTAGGATTGAGAATGGAGCCCCTTGGCTATTTAAAAATTATATTCTCAACCTAAAGAGATGGAAAGGAGAAGATTCAATGGTGGAAATTGAATTCCTAAAAGTGCCTATATGGATCCAGTTGTGAGGTTTACCGGAACATTGTAAAACGAAAGAATTAGGTAGGAAGCTAGGGAGAGTGATGGGGGAAGTGATGGATGTTGACTTATTTATTTTAAGAGGAAAAGAGGAGCAAATAGTTAAAGTGCAGATTGGGTTGGATGTCACAAAATCATTGCGAAGATCGATGAAGATTGCAGGGGGAGATAAGAAGGTGATTGAACTGCAAGTCAAATATGAAAAAATAGGAAACTTTTGTTACTATTGTGGATTCTTGGGACACGAGGCTCGCGGATGCAGCAAATTCTTTGAGGATTCAGCGGCAGGGAAGGTTGAGGAAGAGAAATGGGGGCCTTGGGTCAGAGCTGAACAATTTGGAAGGAGGGTTAGCTCCCAAAAAGAGAACCAAAACCCACATTCTGACCAACAGTCAGAGAAGAAAAACCAAAGAGATAGAAAACCAACCCCGTTAAACCTGATTAAAAGCTTTGCAAGTCTTTCAGTTAATGAGGCTAACACGCGAAAAGGAGTTGAGGATGATGAGGTGGAAAGTGGAACACAGAAAGAGAAGAGGAGGATTTTGGGCCTTGCTGATCAGCCAGTTCAGGAAAAGCAATATAATAGTGAAAAAGTAGCACAGATGGAGAATAAAGAAGAAAATTCAGAACAGAATTATACCGCAGATGGCATACTCTCTTTTAGTGCTTCGGCCAATTCACCTGAGATCAAAGGAAAATTCAAGTTGAGTTGGAAGCAGATAGCAAGGAGAGGTAAAATGGGCAACAAGGTAACAGGGGTTAAAAGAAGAACAAGGGAAAAGGAGGATATGGCAGCAAGTAAGAAGCATTGTTCGATAGAAACAAGTCAAACTGAGAAGGGGGAGGGTGCCGCCCAACAATTGGCGCCCAAGGATCCATGAAGATGACAATGTGGAACTGTCGGGGTTTGGGGAAACCTCTTACAGTTCACAACATTAAAGGGATTGTTAAATCCCATTCCCCCGAGGTATTGTTTCTCTGTAAAACCAAAAACAATACCTCGCATGTGGAGAGGGTGATTAAGGATGTTGGTTTCTCGAATTTGTTTTGCTTGGACCCGATTGGACATGCAGGAGGGTTAATGGTTGCTTGGAAGGAGGAAACGAAGGTGCAAATCAAAGCTTTTGAATTTTTTCTAGTGCACTTTGCATGGGAGGATAGTCAAAATGCAAAGACATGGGAAGTTTTTGCTGTGCATCTCCACACAGATGAAACAATTAGAGAAGCGTAGTTCGGACAGCTACTTCAGATTATGGATACTTCGGGAGAGCATCGATTGGTGGTAGGAGACTTCAATGCTATAAAGGCCCACCATGAGAAGGAGGGAGGGAGGATGAAATCAGCATCATCCATTCAGAAATTCAATGATTTTATTAATAAAGCTGAATTGGTGGATATGGGATATGAAGGCAAGAAGTTCACATGGAGTAATAGGCAGTTCGGAGGCAATTTTATTCAAGAAAGACTAGACAGAGCACTTGTGTCGACGGAATGGAGAGCAGAATATCCAAACGGTTTCGTGTCTCATTTGGATGGTACAGGATCTGATCATTGCCCCTTGCTCCTTAATTCAGAAAAGGAAGAAAGAAGGTCAAGAAGAAGATTCAGGTTCCAAGAGCGTTGGTGCGATAAAGAAGAGGTATCAAATATTGTTAAACATGCTTGGGACTTGGAAGTAGTGGGCTCACCCATGTTCAAATTGGCTACAAAACTAAAACATTGCAGGCATAAACTATTTGAATGGCAAAAATCAGCAGATTCAAATTCAAAACAGCAGATCCGAAGAGTGCAGGGGAAATTGGAAGAAGAAAAAGAAAAAGGAGCAGCTGCAGATGGCACAGTAATAAGGATATTGGAGGCTGAGTTAGCAGAGAACTTGGAGCAGGAGGAACGATTTTGGAAGGAAAAATCTCGGGTGCAATGGCTAAATTGGGGTGACAAAAATACAAAGTTCTTTCACTCTAAATTTCAGTCAAGGTGCCAGAAGAATAAAATCCAAGAACTCGTAGATGACAGTGGTAATGTGGCCTCTGATCAACAAGGTATTGCGGCTGTAGCTCAGGAATATTTTGTTAATCTATTTACTTCTGACAATCCAAGGGAACCTACGGAAGTTTTAGAAGAAATTCCTACGAAGGTAGATGCTCGGACAAACCGAATGCTCACTAGAACAGTAACAGACAGTGAGATTAAAGCAGCAGTGTTTTCTATTAATTCATTTTCAGCTCCGGGAGATGATGGGTTTACAAGAAAGTTTTATCAATTTTATTGGGAGCTAATTCAGAAGGATGTAATTAGTGCAGTCAAGAGTTTCTTTTCAGGAGGTAAATTGTTGAAAGCTTTCAATCATACAAATATATGCCTTATTCCGAAAATTAGAAATGCTAACACTATGAAGCACATTAGACCAATCAGCCTTAGTAGTGTTTTCTATAAAATCATTTCTAAGATTTTGGTACACAGGCTACAACATGTAATGAATTAGGTGATAAGTGATACTCAGAGCGCTTTTATTAGAGGAAGATTGATTAGCGATAATATTTTAATTGCGCATGAGTTTATGCATTTTCTGAAGAATAAGAGTTATGGAGACTATGAATTGGCTCTAAAACTTGATATGAGCAAGGCTTATGACAGGGTTGAGTAGACTTTTGTGTGGGAGATTATGAGCAAGATGGGATTTTGCAAAAAGTGGATGGACTGGATCAAAGAGTGTGTGACAACGGTTTCTTACTCTGTTACTGTGGAAGGTCAACCTCATGGTTTTTTTAAACCATGTAGAGGATTACGTCAGGGTGATCCTCTCTTCCCCTATCTATTTTTGTTCTGTGCAGAGGGTTTTTCCCGTCTGCTCTACAGAGGAGAACGGAGGCTAGAATTTTCTGGTTTGAGACTGAACCCCAGATGCCCTAAGGTCAGTCATTTATTCTTTGCAGATGATTCTATTTTGTTCAGTAAGGCGACTTGGAGGCATCACCCTTGTCAATGGTTACATCCTATCCTCTCAGTGAACATGGTCAACGCACCCTGTCACGGCACGGCTATTCATCTGTCAGTTCTCAATCATACTGGAATAGGATTTACTATCCTTTTGCGTCTGTCACTATGCCCAGCAATCACGAGTTTGAAGCTCATCACAGTCATTCAATCATTGAATCCTACTCGGAATACCACAGACAAGGTTTAGACTTTCCGGATTCTCTTGAATGCCGCCATCATTCTAGCTTACACCACGAAGATTCCGATTAAGAGATCTAAGAGATACTCATTCAATCTAATGTAGAACGAAAGTGGTTGTCAGGCACGCGTTCATAGGGAATGATGATGATTGTCACGTTCATCACATTCAGGTTGAAGTGCGAATGAATATCTTAGAAGCGAAATAAGATGAATTGAATAGAAAACAATAGTACTTTGCATTAATCTTTGAGGAACAGCAGAGCTCCACACCTTAATCTATGGAGTGCAGAAACTCTACCGTATGAAAATACATAAGTAATGATGAAGTTCATTGGTCTCGGCCCCAGAGGAGAACCGGAGTAACCAAGACTGTGAATATAATGATAAAAAGTTCTATTTATAATAAACTAGTCACTAGGGTTTACAGGAGTAAGTAATTGATGCATAAATCCACTTCTGGGGCCCACTTGGTGTGTGCTTGGGCTGAGCTTTAGTGTTGCACATGTAGAGGTCTTTCCTAGAGTTGAACGCCAGTTTTGGTGCCATTTTGGGCGTTGAACTCCACTTTGCAACTTGTTTCTGGCGCTGGACGCCAGAATTGGACAGAAAACTGGCGTTGAACGCCAGTTTGCGTTATCTAAACTTGGACAAAGTATGGACTATTATACTTTTCTGGAAAGCCCTGGATGTCTACTTTCCAACGCAATTGGAAGCGCGCCATTTCGAGTTCTGTAGCTCCAGAAAATCCACTTTGAGTGCAGGGAGGTCAGAATCCAACAGCATCAGCAGTCTTTCTTCAACCTCTGAATCTGATATTTGCTCAAGTCCCTCAATTTCAGCCAAAAAATACCTGAAATCACAGAAAAACATACAAACTCATAGTAAAGTCCAGAAATGTGAATTTAACATAAAAACTAATGAAAACATCTCTAAAAGTAACTAGATCCTACTAAAAACATACTAAAAACAATGCCAAAAAGCCTATAAATTATCCGCTCATCACAACACCAAACTTAAATTGTTGCTTGTCCCCAAGCAACTAAAAATCAAAATAGGATAAAAAGAATAGAATGCTTTTTGATCTTCTCTTATTTCATGAAGGATGATTGAGTGCTCTTGATGTTCCCTCCTTAGTTGTCCCATGTTGGAACTTTAATTCTCTTAGGGAGGTGTTGATTTGCTCCCAATATTTATGTGGAAGGAAGTGCATCCCCTGAGGTATCTCAGGGATCTCTTGATTTGCAGCCACATGTTCTACCACTGAGCTATAGACCCTTGAGATAAATCTTTCCATCTCCCATGACTCGGAGGTGGAAGCTTTTGTCTTCCCTTCCCCTTTTCTAGAGGTTTCTCCGGTCTTAGGTGTCATCAATGGTAATGGAAAAACAAAAAGCTTATGCTTTTACCACACCAAACTTAGAATGTTGCTCGCCCTCGAGCAAAAGAAGAAAGAATAGAAGAAGAAGAATAAGATATGGAGGAGATGGAGGGATATGTGTATGGATGTGAGTAGTGAAAGGAAGACAGAAGGGATGACCATGAATGGATAGAGAGAGGGTGAGGTGGGTGGGGATCCTGTGAGGTCCACATATCCTGAGATGATCCTGTGGGGTCCACAGATCCTGAGATGATCCTGTGGGATCCACAGATCCTGAGATGTTCAAGGATTCACAACCTTGCACCAAATTAGGCATGTAAAATGCCCTTGCACACAACTCTGGGCGTTCAGCGCCAGGTTGGTGCCCATTTTGGGCGTTCAACGCCCTTTACTGGCCATTTCTGGCGTTGAACGCCAGAACCATGCTTGTTCTGGGCGTTCAGCGCCAACTCCTCACCAGGGTGCATTTCTGGCGTTCAGCGCCCAGATGATGCCCATTTTGGGCGTTCAGCGCCCAGATACTGCCCATTTTGGGCGTTCAGCGCCAGAACCATGCTCTGTTCTGGCGTTGAACGCCAG
>NC_029785.2:43713810-43714325 GCF_000816755.2 Arachis ipaensis | reverse complement strand
ATAGATTCCCAGTTTCTCTATTACAGAGAGGGGCATGAGGTTTATCCCTGAATCAAGGTCACACAGAGCCTTAAAGATCATGGTGCCTATGGTACAAGGTATTATGAACTTTTCAGGATCCTGTCTCTTCTGAGGCAATGTCAGTTGATCCAGATCACTTAGTTCATTGGTGAACAAGGGAGGTTCATCCTCCCAAGTTTCAATGCCAAATAATTTGGCATTCAGTTTCATGATTGCACCAAGAAACTTGGCAGTTTGCTCTTCAGTAACATCCTCATTCTCTTCAGAAGAGGAATACTCATCAGAGCTCATGAATGGCATAAGGAGGTTCAATGGAATCTCTATGGTCTCTAGATGACTCTCAGATTCCTTTGGTTCCTCAGAGAAAAACTCCTTATTGATCACTGGACGTCCCAGGAGGTCTTCCTCCTTGCGATTCACGTCCTCTCCTTCCCTTACAGGTTCGGCCATGGTGCTTATGTCAATGGCCTTGCACTCTCCTTTTGGATTCTCTT
>NC_029785.2:43708483-43713720 GCF_000816755.2 Arachis ipaensis | reverse complement strand
TTTTCTTTAGGTGAATGAATCCACCTGCAGAGGTATCCAATGACATCTTTGATAGCTCGGATAAACCATCATAGAATATATCCAGGATGGTCCATTCTGAAAGCATGTCAGAAGGACACTTTTTGGTCAGCTGCTTGTATCTTTCCCAAGCTTCATAGAGGGATTCACCATCTTTTTGTTTGAAGGTCTGAACATCCACTCTAAGCTTGCTCAGCTTTTGAGGAGGAAAGAACTTGGCTAAGAAAGCCGTGACCAGCTTCTCCCAAGAGTTCAGGCTGGCTTTGGGTTGAGAGTCCAACCACACTCTAGCTTTGTCTCTTACATCAAAAGGGAAAAGCATGAGCCTGTAGACTTCAGGATCTACTCCATTAGTCTTAACAGTATCACATATCTGCAAGAATTCAGTTAAGAACTGAAAAGGATCTTCAAATGGAAGTCCATGAAACTTGCAGTTCTGCTGCATCAGAGAAACTAGCTGAGGTTTCAGCTCAAAATTGTTTGCTCCAATGCCAGGAATGGAGATGCTTCTTCCACGTAAATTGGAATTAGGTGCAGTAAAGTCACCAAGCATCCTCTTTGCATTATTATTATTTTCGGCTGCCATCTCCTCTTTTTGTTCAAAAATTCTTGACAGGTGCTTGCTGGATAGTTGTAATTTAGCTTCTCTTAATTTTCTCTTCAGAGTCCTTTCAGATTCTAGATCTGCTTCAACAAGAATGTTCTTGTCCTTGCTCCTGCTCATATGAAAAAGAGAGAACAGAAAACTAATAATAATAGGGGTCCTTTTTACCACAGTATAGAGGTCCCAGTGTGAGTAGAAGAAAAGAAGAAGAAGAAATTCGAACACAGATGGAAGAGGGGGTTCGAATTTGGGTGGGATGAAGTGTTAGTAGATGAATAAATAAATAAAAGGAGATGAGAGAGAAGGAGAATTTTCAAAAATAATTTTTGAAAAAGAGTTAGTGATTTTCGAAAATAGTTTTTGAAAATTGTTAGTGATTTTCGAAAATTAAGATTTAAAAATTGAAATAATTAGTTAATTAAAAAGAAATTTTGAAAAAGGGGAAGATATTTTCGAAAATTAGAGAGAAAGAGAGTTAGTTAGGTAGTTTTGAAAAAGATAAGAAATAAACAAAAAGTTAGTTAGTTAGTTGAAACAAATTTTGAAAAGATAAGGAGTTAGGAAGTTAGAGAAAATATTTTGAAATCAAGTTTTTGAAAAAGATAAGATAAGAAGATATTTTTGAAAAGATATAATTGAAATTAGTTTTTGAAAAAGATTTGATTTTTAAAATCACAATTAATGACTTGATTCACAAGAAATCACAAGATATGATTCTAGAACTCAAAGTTTGAATCTTTCTTAACAAGCAAGTAACAAACTTGAAATTTTTGAATCAAAACATTAATTGGTGATGTTATTTTCGAAAATTTGATATAAAAATAAGAAAAAGAATTTTTGAAAAATATTTTTGGAATTTTCGAAAATAACTAAGAAATTTGAAAAAGATTTTGAAAAAGATAAGATTTTCAAATTGAAAATTTGATTTGACTCATAAAAACAACTAGATTTTAAAAATTTTTGAAAAAGTCAAATCTAATTTTCGAAATTATGAGAGAAAAGAGGAAAAGATTTTTTTTTATTTTTTTAAATTTTTAATGATGAGAGAGAAAAACATTAAAATTATGCAATGCATGAGAATTTTAGATCAAAACATGTGATGCATGCAAGAATGCTATGAATGTCAAGATGAACACCAAGAACACTATGAAGATCATGATGAACATCAAGAACATATTTTTGAAAAAATTTTTATGCAAAGAAAACATGCAAGACACCAAACTTAGAATTCTTTAATGCTTAGACACTAAGAATTCAAGAATGCATATGAAAAACAAGAAAAGACACAAAACATTCAAATGCAAAGATCAAACAAGAAGACTTACCAAGAACAACTTGAAGATCATGAAGAACACTATGAATGCATGGTTTTTTCGAAAAAAATGCAAGATGCACATGCAATTGACACCAAACTTATAACATGACTCAAGACTCAAACAAGAACACAAAAAATATTTTTGATTTTTATGATTTTCTAATTTTTTTGTATTTTTTCGAAAATTATTTGAAAAACAAAAATAAGAATTCCAAAATTTTAATATGAATTCCAGGAATCTTATGCTTTTTAGTCTAAAGCTCCAATCCAAGGGTCAGGCATGACTTAATAGCCAGCCAAGCTTTAGCATGTAACAGGTAGATCATAGATCAGCAGTAGGTGGATTAGCACCAACTAGCTTGCTCTTGATAACAAATTGGAAGCCTTAGTCCAAATGAATTTAGACATGGCTTTACAGCTAGCCAGGTTTCACATGCTTCATGAAACACTAGAATTCATTCTTAAAAATTTTGAATAAAATTATAAAATTTTTGAAAACATTTTTATTTTAAATTTTTTTTTTCGAAAACAAAGGAGAAAATTTTGAAAGATTTTTGAAAACTTTTTTTTTGAAAACAAAACAAAAAAAGAAAATTACCTAATCTGAGCAACAGGATGAACCGTCAGTTGTCCAAACTCAAACAATCCCCGGCAACGGTGCCAAAAACTTGGTGCGCAGAAATTGTGATTACACTTTGATTATGTAGAATTCATCGCTCTTTCTTTCCCTGGTAATGGCGCCAAAAACATGATGCCAATACCATGGTTCACAACTTCGCACAACTAACCAGCAAGTACACTGGGTCGTCCAAGTAATACCTTACGTGAGTAAGGGTCGAATCCCACGGAGATTGTTGGTATGAAGCAAGCTATGGTCACCTTGTAAATCTCAGTCAGGCGGATATAAAATAGTAATGGAGTTTTCGAAATTAAATAATAAAATAGGGATAGAAATACTTATGTAAATCATTGGTGAGAATTTCAGATAAGCGAATAGAGATGCTTTCATTTATCTGAACCTCTGCTTTCCTGCTATCTTCATCCAATCAGTCTTACTCCTTTCCATGGCTGGCTTTATGTAATGCATCACCATTGTCAATGGCTACTTTCGGTCTTCTCTCGGGAAAATGATCCAAATGCCCTATCACGGCACGGCTAATCGTTTGGAGGCATCACCCTTGTCAATGGTTACATCCTATCCTCTCAGTGAACATGGTCAACGCACCCTGTCACGGCACGGCTATTCATCTGTCGGTTCTCGATCATACTGGAATAGGATTTACTATCCTTTTGCGTCTGTCACTACACCCAGCAATCGCGAGTTTGAAGCTCGTCACAGTCATTCAATCATTGAATCGTACTCAGAATACCATATACAAGGTTTAGACTTTCCGGATTCTCTTGAATGCCGCCATCATTCTAGCTTACACCACGAAGATTCCGATTAAGAGATCTAAGAGATACTCATTCAATCTAATGTAGAACGGAAGTGGTTGTCAGACACGCGTTCATAGGGAATGATGATGATTGTCACATTCATCACATTCAGGTTGAAGTGCGAATGAATATCTTAGAAGCGAAATAAGATGAATTGAATAGAAAACAGTAGTACTTTGCATTAATCTTTGAGGAACAGCAGAGCTCCACACCTTAATCTATGGAGTGCAGAAACTCTACCGTATGAAAATACATAAGTAATGATGAAGTTCATTGGTCTCGGCCCCAGAGGGGAACCAGAGTAATCAAGACTGTGAATACAATGATAAAAAGTTCTATTTATAATAAACTAGTCACTAGGGTTTACAAGAGTAAGTAATTGATGCATAAATCCATTTCCGGGGCCCACTTGGTGTGTGCTTGGGCTGAGCTTGAGTGTTGCACATGTAGAGGTCATTCCTGGAGTTGAACGCCAGTTTTGGTGCCATTTTGGGCGTTGAACTCCACTTTGCAACTTGTTTCTGGCGCTGGACGCCAGAATTGGGCAGAAAACTGGCATTGAACGCCAGATTGCGTCATCTAAACTTGGGCAAAGTATGAACTATTATACATTACTGGAAATCCCTAGATGTCTACTTTCTAACGCAATTGGAAGCGCGCCATTTCAAGTTCTGTAGCTCCAGAAAATCTACTTTGAGTGCAGGGAGGTCAGAATCCAACAGCATCAGCAGTCCTTCTTCAACCTCTGAATCTGATTTTTGCTCAAGTCCCTCAATTTCAGCCAGAAAATACCTGAAATCACATAAAAATACACAAACTCATAGTAAAGTCCAGAAATGTAAATTTAACATAAAAACTAATGAAAACATCCCTAAAAGTAACTATATCCTACTAAAAACATACTAAAAACAATGCCAAAAAGCATATAAATTATCCGCTCATCATCAACCATTCACACAATCACCCGATTTGGGTTTCTGAACTACTCCTACCAGATCAAAATTGGAATCAAGAGCTAATCACCTCAACATTCACACAAAAAGTAGCGCAGGCAAACATGAACACAGGCATCAGAACAACAGAAGATATCGTTACCTGGAGTAAAGAGAAGAATGAATGCTATTCGGTTGCCTCTGGATATACGTTGGCCTTTCAGTTCTACCATGCACCAGTTGAATTTTTGCCGGAACAATGCAGAAGAAGAGAAGTCTGGAGTTCAATTTGGAAGTTAAAATGCCAGCCCAAAATTAAAATTTTTCTATGGAAAGTAATGCATGAAGGCTTATCAGTTAAAGAAAGATTGCACTCTAGAATCCAAATGGTGAACCCAATCTGTAATCGTTGTGATGCTACAGTAGAATCAATTCTCCACTGTCTCACCCAGTGTCCGGAATCAGAGAATGCTTGGAAAATAGCAAGCCTTCCCTGGACAAACCAAGAAACAGAAACATGGAGATGGTGGTTATGGCTCCAAGAACAACTCAAAGAGCGTAGGCAGATGCAAAAAGAAACTCATTTGGCAGCAATACTAACCTGGCAGATTTGGAAGATGAGGAACTTGAGAATTTTTGAAGCCAAAGTCATTTCTCCTCAAGAAGTAGTAGTTATTGCAAGATCCGGAACTTTGGAAGCAGTGACTCACCTCCATTGATGAAGCTCCAAGAACGACACTCCTTCTCCAAAAACTCTTTCTTTTTCACTTTACCCTTTTTCACGTTCTATGTCTTAATGCGGAGATAACATCTAATACTTTTACTTAATTGGGGAATTCCTATTTCTCTGTTGCTGTAAGCCCAAAATAGGCCTTTTATTTTATTACACCAATAAAATTTGTCTTTTGAAAAAAAAAAATTATTAATCACT
>NC_029785.2:43708115-43708423 GCF_000816755.2 Arachis ipaensis | reverse complement strand
TGTGAAAAGGCAATGACGTTTTTGTAAAGACCTAAAATAGTGTATAACATATAGTTTAAATATTTTGGACGAATTCACTCTTAATAATCCAATATAGGAAAAAATAAGTTCATAGCTTGTTAGTTGTTAGCTTATGGACATTTCTCAAAATTTTTATAATAAGGTCCTTACAGGCAATTTATGTACACGTGTCAGGCATATAAGGGGAAAAAAAAATTTAAGTGTGTTCATGCAACATCCAAAATGGATTGGATGTGGAGAAGGACGTGTGTATTTGGAATTTTGGATTAACTTTCACAAACAGATGT
>NC_029785.2:43700929-43708090 GCF_000816755.2 Arachis ipaensis | reverse complement strand
TTTAATATAAAAATCAAAATAGATAATTAACATCTTATTATTATTTTATCATATAAAAAATATTAGAAGATCATTAGAATTTATTGTTTTTAGCTTTTAGTTAGTCATTAATTTTTAAAAGTATGGAATAAAGTATGTTGTTAAATTATTAAATTAAAAAAAATTAAATTAAAAAAATTAAATTGATGGTTAAATAATAACAAAAAAACAATAAATTTTGATAGCCTATCTTTTTAACATAATTTTTAAAAATAAAAAGTAAATAATTATTAATTCTATTTAAAATAAAATTTAATCTATATTAATTAATTAATTAAATATTATCCGAACACAATCAATTTATAATTATAAAGATGGCTAGCGAAATAGTAAAACTACATCCACAAGCTTTGTTGGTGAGACACGTGATTCTTCTGTTATTACAATTCTATCCTACATATACATTGTTATTTATAACCTCTGTCCTTTTTGTATCTTTCTTTTAACCCATTTGAAGCTGAAAAGGTGAGGGAACTACTTATTTCTCAAATTTTCTTCTGCAATGTTTTGAATTGTTGCAAGGTCCCTTTTTGTTTACTGGATTGAAGGCAGAGGTGGCTTCAGCAATCTCCAAATCACTCTTTCGAGTTCAAATGCTGCTTTGTGATTGGTTTCGTGGTATAAACATGGAATTGTCGAGTAATTATCTCGCAGGTAATTGTTCTAATTTTTTATTAATAGGATGAAGGGAAGAAGTTTCGACAATTTAGAGCGCGGATCTTTCAACAATTTTCGAATTTCAATCCTTTTGAATCTTTCTCTTTTTTAACTTACCTCACCATCACTCTCATAATCACTGATAAACCACTATTTTATGGTTTATATTGTGTTTAATTATGCGGTTTTATCATGATCTTTACCCACTTATTCATTAAATAAGCATGCATTTATTAATTCCTTTCTAAAGTTATTGCATGATTCAAAACATGCTTCCTAGAGACTTTTAATTATGTATTTTATTTCTCCTTTATTCCATTCGATGCCGTGATCTGTGTGTTAAGTGTTTCAGGCTTTATAGGGCGTGAATGAGTTAGAGATTGGAAAGGAAGCTTGCAAAAAATGGAAAGAACACAAGAAATTGAGGAGATGACCAGCGAGAAGCGACGCGGCCGCATGGATGACGCGACCGCGCGGAAGAGAGGAAATCGCAATGACGCGGCTGCATGGATGATGCGGCCGCGCGAATTGGAAACTGCACAAGTGACGCGGAGGCGTAGACGACGCGCCCGCGTGGCAAAGCGAAACGCCGAATGACGCGTCCGCCTGAATGACGCGTCCGCGTGACATGCGCGATCTGCATAATCTGCAGAATCGCTGGGGGCGATTTCGGGCCTTATTTTGACCCAGTTTTCGGCCCAGAAAAGCAGGCTAGAGACAGAGAACATGCAGAAACCAAAAACAACATTCATTCTGCATAGTTTTAGTTTTTAGATCTAGTTTTCCTCTCCTCTAGGTTTTTTTCTCTCTACACATTCATAGTTTTTAGGATTTGTTATTTTCATTGTTTTTGCATTGGGATATTGAGAAGAGTTATTGCCTCATCAAGACTTCGACATTCTAGTTCGTTCTCTTTACTTGTCTCTTACTCTTCCATGTTCCTTAATTTACTTAATTTTACTATTGGATTATTTTAGCATTTATTAATACAAGAATTACTTTTATTTTTAATTAATCTTTTGATCATTATTTATCATGTCTTTCTTTAATTCCCTTTCTTATATTATGAATTTTACATTTACAATGAGCGAGTAGTTCCCTAACTTGATGGGGAGTTAATTGAAAGGAACCCTTGAGTTGGGATGCTCAAGAGAAAGATTGTAATTGGGTTTATTGTTGGATTGCTCTCTAGTTACTAACACCAATCCTCCCAAGAGCGGATTGGAACTTGTGGATAGAAACAGCATTCCAACATGTTTAACTTTCCCTTACTTAGTGAGGGACAACTAAACATAATAACCTTCAATTCTCAATTAATCTTGAGAGTACTCCAACAAGAATAGGGCTTCCAGCTGATCAACTCCCAGTCAAGGCTTTTATTTAAATTTATATAAATTCTCTAATTTAATTTTCTGCCATTCAACTCAAACCTTTTTGAAAACATCTGATTAATAAAATAGCACAATTTTCTGCAACTCGTTGGGAGACGACCTGGGATTCATACTCCCAGTATTTCAATTTTAATTTCTGTGACACCCTTCTAAATTGATAAGCGGATTTCTAGTTGGTTGAGAACTATACTTGCAACGCATATTTTATAATCATTCTTAACTCGCCAATTTCTGCCACCATCAATTTTTGGCGCCGTTACCGGGAAGTTGCAATAAAGTGCTAAAGTTATTGATTGGATTTTATTTATTTGCATTTTATTTTATTTTACTACTATGAGCTGCTTGTTTCTTTCGTTGGATGATGCGTTCGCTTCCTGACCCAAGCTTGCTAGTATTCGATCCTGAGATTGAAAGAACTATTTCACGAATAAGGCAAACTCGGCGTCGGTTAGTCCTCTCCGAGGGCGGATCTGAAACGTCACTTGAGAAAGAAACCAGCCCCCGTTCTACTGATTTGGTTGTTTTACGTGCAGGTAACATGGCAGCAGCTAGGAGAGTTACTATCCAGGAGGCTGGAGCCCCTGATTTTACAATGCAACCATTTCAAGTGCATCACCCAGCGGTGGCTACAGACTTTGAAATAAAGACCGCACTGCTCAATTTGATGCCCAAGTTTCATGGCTTACCTGCTCAAGAGCCTATCAAGCACCTGAGAGATTTTCAAGCAGCCTGTTCTACTGTCAGGCGTGATGGTGCAGATGAAACTTCAATTTTCATGATAAACTGAGAAGAGAATTCTTTGAAAAATTCTTTCCAGCTGAAGTTACTGATAAACTGAGGAAAGATATTTCCATGATTGTTCAGGATGATTCTGAAACTCTCTATGAGTACTGGGAGCACTTCAATAATCTTCTGGAAGCTTGCCCCCACCATATGATTGACAAGATAGTGTTACTCGGTTATGTCACACAGGGCATGAGGCCCCAAGATAAGACCACATTAGAAAGTGCTAGCAATGGGTCTATGAAAAAGTACAAGACCACTGATGAGGCATGGCAATTGATCAGTGAATTAGCTGAATCTACTAGGAATCACAGGCAGAAACAAGGCCGTGCAAAAGCCGTTGCAGAAGTATCCTCTAGCAGAGAGACTGCTGCTTTAACTCAGAGTATCTGTGAAATAACCAACTTGCTGAAGCAGATGCAATTGAATCAACAACAAGTTCAGCAAGCTCAGCCTTCTCCACCACAGCAAAACCAACAGTTAGTCCCACAAAGAGTTTGCGAAATCTGTGCTGATTACAGCCATTATACTGACGAATGTCCGCAGCTCCAGCAGGAAGACAACACCGTGGCAGCCACTCATAACTTCTATGACCGCCCCAACCAAGGGTACAATCAAGGTGGCAACTACAGCCATGGATGGCAGGACAATTCTAACCAAAATTGGAGGGACAACAACAACAACAGAGGAGGCAGAGATAATCAGGGGAATCAGAGGTGGAATAATAACAACAACAAGCAGCAGAACCAGTACCAGCCTTACAGAGCACCTCACTTAAGGCAATTCCAAGGACCACAGAATATCCAACAGCAGACATCTCAAATTACCTATCCTTCTTCTTCTGCTAATGATGACTTACTACAATCAATTGATCGGAGACAGCAGACCATAGAAAATAACATTAATGCCACTCTGAATGGTCTGAATGCTACTTTGCAAGCTCTTGTCTCACAGATTGGTTCAATGAATAACTCCAATAATCAACCTTTGAGCTCCAGTGAAATTCCCTCTCAACCATTACCCAATCCCAAGGGTGGTATTAATGCCATCACCCTAAGGTCCGGAACCACACTGCAGGAGAGGAACCAGGAGGAGCCAAACTCACCAGAACACGCCTCAGCTGAAGAGGTAGTGGAAATAGAAGATGTTGAAGAGGAAGAGGATATACAGGACATGGCTGAAGAAGAAGAAGTGCAACCACAAGAGGAAGCATCAAAAGGCACAGACACTGCAGAAGACACCACTCCTATTCCATTTCCACAACTTGCAAGGAAGCCCAGGCAGCAGCTGGAACCTGATCCAAAAATGGTAGAGATATTCAAAAAGATTGAGGTAACTGTTCCTCTATTTGATGTTATTCAACAGGTACCTAAGTATGCAAAGTTTCTAAAAGATTTATGTATACAAAACGACAAAATTAATGAATTAGAAACTATTCCTTTAGGAAGTTCCATATCTGCTTTAATGGGAGGTTTACCTGAAAAGTGTAGTGACCCAGGTCCTTGTATAGTTAATTGTACTATTGGTGGTGTGATAATTTCTGACTACATGTGTGATTTAGAAGCATGTGTGAGTATAATGCCTTTGTCTATATATGATGTTTTGAGGCTCCCTCCCTTAAAAAGGCCGGCAGCTCATTTTGTGTTAGCAGATAAAAGCATTATTACAGTGGTTGGAGTTGCTGAAGATGTCTTAGTGGGCATTAAGGGACTCACGTTCCCCACTAATTTTTATATCCTGGAAATGCCCCAAAATGACTCAGACAAGCCATCATCAATCCTACTCGGAAGGCCATTCTTGAAGACCTTAAAGTTTAAATTAGATGCTTTTTCAGGAACATACTCTTTTGAAATAGATGGCCGAATAGTGATCTTCAACCTGAATGGAGTTATGACGCACCCTCCGGAGGATCATTCTATCCTCCAGTGTGACATTATAGATGAAACCGTGGCTGAAGTTCACCAGGAGGAATTTGAAGAGAAGCACACAGGACAAGGCCCAAGTGTGGGGACATTCTCATAGGACAATGATAGTGCCTTACCATTATTACCAACTCCAGACAACCCAGAGCCTGAACATGATCAGAAGTTAGAATTAAAACCCCTTCCTCCACACTTTAAATATGCTTACCTTGAAGACGGGCAGAAGTTTCCGGTTATCATTGCAAGGGAAATCACTTCTCAACAGGAAGAGCAGCTACTTGGTGTGCTGAGGAGGCACAAGAAGGCAATTGGTTGGAGTTTGGCAGACATAGTAGGCATTAATCCTCAAGTCTGTGAGCATAGGATATTTTTAGAAGAGGGAGCAAGACCTGTTCGTCAACCCCAGAGAAGACTGAACCTCACTATCCTAGAGGTTGTCAAAAAGGAAGTGATCAGGCTACTAGAGGCAGATATCATCTATCCCATCTCAGACAGTGAATGGGTAAGCCCAGTACAAGTGGTGCCAAAGAAGTCTGGAGTCACTGCTGTGAAGAATGAGCATGGAGAGTTCCTGACAACCAGAGTTCAGAACGCCTGGAGGGTCTGCATTGACTACAGACGCCTCAACCAAGCAACCCGTAAGGATCACTATCCTCTTCCATTCATTGATCAAATACTGGATCTCCTGTCAGGTAAATCGCATTATTGTTTTTTAGATGGTTACACAGGTTATTTCCAGATTCATATAGCTCCTGAGGATCAGGAAAATACCACTTTTACATGTCCTTTTGGGACTTATTCTTACAAGAGAATGTCCTTTGGCTTATGCAATGCACCAGCTACTTTCCAAAGGTGCATGATGAGTCTTTTCTCTGATCTTATTGAAGGCTGTATGGAGATTTTTATGGATGATTTTAGTGTATACGGCGATTCCTTTAGCCTTTGCTTAGATGGATTATCTAAAGTATTAGATAGATGTGTCAGTACAAACCTGGTATTAAATTTTGAAAAATGTCACTTTATGGTTAAACAAGGGATTGTACTAGGACATGTTGTGTCTAACACTGGCATTTCTGTAGATCCAGCAAATGTGGATGTTATTTCTAGTTTACCTTACCCCTCTTCTGTGAGGGAGGTCCGTTCTTTCCTTGGCCATGCAGGTTTTTACAGGAGGTTCATTAAGGACTTCAGTAAGGTAGCACTTCCCTTATCCAGGCTACTGCAGAAAGATATTGAGTTCGAGTTCAGTGAAAATTGCAAACAAGCGTTTGATAAGCTGAAGACCGCACTGACTCAAGCCCCAATTGTGAGAGGACCAGACTGGAGCCAATCATTTGAAATAATGTGTGATGCTTCCAACCATGCCGTAGGAGCAGCACTGGCTCAGCATGAAGGTAAGGATCCTTTTGTTATTGCTTACGCGTCTAAAACTTTAGATGCCACTCAGTCGAATTACACTACTTCTGAGAAAGAACTTCTTGCTATTGTTTTTGCTCTGGATAAATTCCGAGCCTATTTACTTGGTACTAAAGTAGTAGTGTATTCAGACCACGCAGCTCTAAAGTATTTATTAGCTAAAAAGGAGTCCAAACCAAGGCTTATACGTTGGATACTGCTATTACAAGAATTTGATTTGGAAATTAAGGACAGGAGTGGTAACCAGAATTTAGTGGCAGACCACTTGAGTCGCCTTGAACATATTACAGATGACTCCACTTCTATAGCTGATAATTTCCCATTTGATAACCTGCAAGCAGTATCTGAGATAGTCCCTTGGTATGCACCTGTAACTAATTATCTAGTTAGCCGCACTTTTCCTCCAAACTTTTCTAAGCATCAAAGAGACAAGCTAAAAAGTGAGTCTAAATATTATATATGGGATGACCCATATTTATGGAGATGTGGCGCTGACCAGGTAATTAGACGGTGTGTGCCTCAATCAGAATTCCAGTCCATCTTAGAGGCCTGTCACTCATCTGAGAGTGGAGGACATTTTGGCCCTCAACGAACTGCTAGAAAAATCTTAGACTGTGGATTCTGGTGGCCTACTCTTTTTAGAGACGCTGCTGAATTTTGTAGATCTTGTTTTCCATGCCATAAATTTGGTAATATATCCAGGAAGGATGAGATGCCTCAACAAATTATGCTTTTCTGTGAAATTTTTTATGTTTGGGGCATTGACTTCATAGGTCCATTTCCAAATTCTAATGGTTATTTCTATATATTGTTAGCTGTGAATTACGTTTTCAAATGGGTGGAAGCAATTCCTACCCGCACTGATGATGCTAACACTGTTGTTTCCTTTGTGAGAAACCATATTATTTGTCGCTTTGGATCACCACGAGCAATCGTGAGCGATCAAGGCACCC
>NC_029785.2:43698061-43700713 GCF_000816755.2 Arachis ipaensis | reverse complement strand
CTTCACACGATGCGACCGCCTCATTGACGCGTCCGCGTCGTAGGTGTGGGAGAGAATAATAAATTGAACAGAGAGTCACGCGAGAGCGTGGCTGGAGGCGTGCCAATGGCACAAATTGTCCCACGCGACCACGTTGCCGACGCGATCACGTCATATGGAAATAATGGCCTCCCACGCGACCGCGTGCCCCACGCGGCCGCGTGACCAGGATTTCGACGTCAAAGTGGTGCACACCCGAAAGTTGTGCTAGAGTGGTGCTAGACTGGCGCTGGACGCGCAGTCCCTCTCACGTGATCGCGTGCCCCACGCGTCCGCGTCGAACCCCAATAATTGACCACTCACGCGATCGCATCCCCCATGCGATCGCGTCACCCAAAATTTGGCATTTAATGATTTTGAACAGAGAGTTGTGCGAATGCGCGGCTGCCTTCGCGGCAATGGCATAAAACGGGTCACGCGACCGCGTGACCGATGCGATCGCGTCATTCAGTTTAAGCGCAAGTCGCGCGATCGCGTGCCCCACGCGACCGCGTCACTTGCGCCGCACAGTTTTCCTAATTTGCCAATTATCATATCTTTTTCTCAGAGTTATCGCACTACTTGGCAGTAGATGGATCTACGGATACCATCGTCCCGCCCTAAGGGAATTTCGGCTTCAGCACTTACCTTGGAGGCTCACGTATGGGCACAAATTATGTCCCATTACGTCTTTCCGAGCACTCACGAGTCCTCCTTCACTGCGGACATGGCCGTTCTACTATGGTGCATCCTTACAGACCAACCTCTGAATCTACCAAGACATATCCGGAATGCCATGGGACACGTACAAATCACGGGCAACTTACCTTTTCCTGCCCTGGTCTCAGATCTTGTCTCAGCAGCCGGAGTCTCCTACAGAGCTGGGGACACCAAAGCCATGCTTCCACGGGATGATCAGTATGTCCCCAACGGGAAGTACCTTAGACTTCCAGCAGCCACTTTTAACCAGCCTACTGAACCAGTTGAAGATATTCCTTCTTCAACACCACAGGCACCTACAACAGCTCAACTGCTCCATCAGATACTTGAAAAGTTGGATCGGCATGAACAAAAAGCTAAGATGAGAGAGCGCCGTAACAAGCGCCGATTCACATACCTCAAGGAGCTGATTATGGGAAAATTCAAGGACTCAGATACCCCGGACTCCACTTCCTTTACCAGCACAGGGAGCCACAATGGCCCCGATGATGGAGACACTGCTACCAACCCACCTTTGTTCCTAACAGACGGCACCGAGGACGGTGCAAAGCCTTAAGTGTGGGGAGGTCGGTCAGTATCTGACTTCCGGAGGTAATTTCTCTTTCCTAGCACCAATAAATTAGGATATTTAGTTAGATTTTTCTTTTGTAGAATAGGATCAATTGCATAGTAATAGATTAGTTGCCTGCATGTTCTGCTTGATTAAAAAGACAATAAGTTTCTTCTAAGACCTTATCTTTGGAACAAAATTTCACTAATTTTAATTAAAGCTTTTATGTTAAATTTGCTTGAAGTTGTATTTGGAACATGATTTTTGAGCTAAAGAACACACAACCTGTGAGATTTGAGCCTTTATGAATGGTTACATTATTTAACCATAATTATTTTATTCTTGTGTGTTTACTTCTCTATGATTGTAATCTATATTTTGTTTCATCCTATATGTCCAATGTTTATTATATTTATATGTTTGCATATGATTAAGGCCATTATTTGTTTAGCTTACTTATCCAAATTAAGCCTACCCTTTCAATTACCTTTGTTAGCCACTTTGAGCCTTTAAATCCCATTTGTTCTATATTCTACCACATTACTAGCCTTAAGCGGAAAAATAATTATATATCTCAAATTGAATCTTTGGTTAGCTTAAGATAGAATTGTGTGTGTTATTTAAGTATGGAAAATTGTGGAAGCAAAAGATAATAAGGGAATGTGTCATGATAATATACTAGGAATTTGGATACCTACTCATGAGAAATTGTAAGAATTAAAAATCTATGTGCATTGATAAGCTATGTTTATGTTTATGTTTATGTTAAAAAAAATATTCAAAAAATAAATAAGGGGACAAAATTACCCCAATGTTAAATTAAGAATTCAAGGGTCAATGCATGTATTATAAAATTAAAATAAAAGGTTGAAACATGAGTATGGAATGTGAAAGGAAATTTCTGGGTAGCTAAGTATGAATTTTAAAAGTTATATAGAATATATATAGGTTATGTTAAAGTTTGGGTTAATTAAAGATTCAATTTATAAGCTTACTTAGTCATATATATATCCTTACCCTCACCTTGGCCCCATTACAACCTTGAAAAGACCTCATGATGTTTGCATTGGTGTATTAAATGTTGTTGATTGGTTAGGAGAAGAACAAAAACTAGAAAGCATGATTAGAGAAGGATAGAGTAATTACCCTATACACTAGAGAGACTGGAGTGTACATACACGTCAGTGAGGGTTCAATGCTTGAAATATTATGTTCCCTGCTTTCATGAGCTATCTTCTTGCATTTTTATCTGCTCTTGCTTTATAAGAATTGGGTTAGTGGAATTTGATTTATAATTATTTTGAAGAGCTTATTTACTTTAGATCAAGTGGACAAGAATCATATAGTTGCATTCGCATATATAG
>NC_029785.2:43696560-43697979 GCF_000816755.2 Arachis ipaensis | reverse complement strand
TCAACTAAGCATGAGGACATGCTAATGTTTAAGTGTGGGGAGGTTGATAAACCACTATTTTATGGTTTATATTGTGTTTAATTATGCGGTTTTATCATGATCTTTACCCACTTATTCATTAAATAAGCATGCATTTATTAATTCCTTCCTAAAGTTATTGCATGATTGAAAACTTGCTTCCTAGAGACTTTTAATTATGTATTTTATTTCTCCTTTATTCCATTCGATGCCGTGATCTGTGTGTTAAGTGTTTCAGGCTTTATAGGGCATGAATGAGTTAGAGATTGGAAAGGAAGCTTGCAAAAAATGGAAGGAACACAAGAAATTGAGGAGATGACCAGCGAGAAGCGATGCGGCCGCATGGATGACACGACCGCGCGGAAGAGAGGAAATCGTAATGACGCGGCCGCATGGATGACGCGGCCGCGCGAATTGGAAACTGCACAAGTGACGCGGAGGCGTGGACGACGCGCCCGCGTGGCAAAGCGAAACGCCGAATGACGCGTCCGCCTGAATGACGCGTCCGCATGACATGCGCGATCTGCATAATCTGCAGAATCGCTGAGGGCGATTTCGGGCCCTATTTTGACCCAGTTTTCGCCCCAGAAAAGCAGACTAGAGCCAGAGAACATGCAGAAACCAAAAACAACATTCATTTCGCATAGTTTTAGTTTTTAGATCTAGTTTTCCTCTCCTCTAGGTTTTTTTCTCTCTACACATTCATAGTTTTTAGGATTTGTTATTTTCATTGTTTTTGCATTGGGATATTGAGAAGAGTTATTGCCTCATCAAGACTTCGACATTCTAGTTCGTTCTCTTTACTTGTCTCTTACTCTTCCATGTTCCTTAATTTACTTAATTTTACTATTGGATTATTTTAGCATTTATTAATACAAGAATTACTTTTATTTTTAATTAATCTTTTGATAATTATTTATCATGTCTTTCTTTAATTCCTTTTCTTATATTATGAATTTTGCATTTACAATGAGCAATTAGTTCCCTAACTTGATGGGGAGTTGATTGAAAGAAACCCTTGAGTTGGGACGCTCAAGAGAAAGATTGTAATTGGATTTATTATTGGATTGCTCTCTAGTCACTAACACCAACCCTCCCAAGAGTGGATTGGAACTTGTGGATAAAACAGCATTCCAACTTATTTAACTTTCCCTTACTTAGTAAGGGACAACTAAACAGAATAACCCCCAATTATCAACTAATCTTGAGAGTACTGCAACAAGAATAAGGCTTCCAGCTAATCAACTCCCAGTCAAGGCTTTTATTTAAATTTATATAAATTCTCTAATTTAATTTTCTGCCATTCAACTCAAACCTTTTTTAAAACATCTGATTAATAAAATAGTACACTTTTCTGCAACTCATTGGGAGACGACCTGGGATTCATACTCCCAGTATTTT
>NC_029785.2:43692499-43696400 GCF_000816755.2 Arachis ipaensis | reverse complement strand
ACATTCTAGTTCGTTCTCTTTACTTGTCTCTTACTCTTCCATGTTCCTTAATTTACTTAATTTTACTATTGGATTATTTTAGCATTTATTAATACAAGAATTACTTTTATTTTTAATTAATCTTTTGATCATTATTTATCATGTCTTTCTTTAATTCCCTTTCTTATGTTATGAATTTTGCATTTACAATGCGCGAGTAGTTCCCTAACTTGATGGGGAGTTGATTGAAAGGAACCCTTGAGTTGGGATGCTCAAGAGAAAGATTGTAATTGGGTTTATTATTGGATTGCTCTCTAGTAACTAACACCAATCCTCCCAAGAGCGGATTGGAACTTGTGGATAGAAACAGCATTCCAACTTGTTTAACTTTTCCTTACTTAGTGAGGGACAACTAAACATAATAACCCTCAATTGTCAATTAATCTTGAGAGTACTCCAACAAGAATAGGGCTTCCAGCTGATCAACTCTCAGTCAAGGCTTTTATTTAAATTTATATAAATTCTCTAATTTAATTTTCTGCCATTCAACTCAAACCTTTTTGAAAACATCTGATTAATAAAATAGCACACTTTTCTGCAACTCGTTGGGAGACGACCTGGGATTCATACTCCCAGTATTTCAATTTTAATTTCTATGACACCTTTCTAAATTGATAAGCGATTTCTGGTTGGTTGAGAACTATACTTGCAACGCATATTTTATAATCATTCTTAACTCGCCAATTTCCGCCCACATCAATCACTCTCTCTTCTCCTGAAACCCTTGCCCTTTTTCACTCTTCTCTTTTTGTTTTTGATTCCCCTTTCTCTCTTTTCTGATTTCATTTTATTAGAGATGGAAATTATCATTAGAGTCTTCCCAATTTATAGGTCGGAGTGATTCCAGAGCAAGATACTATCCCGGAAGAGGTTGCAACCACCGACTAAGAGGGATTTACAGCAACGAGGGACATACTGAAAAGCCAACCGATGTGGACGGTGGAAGAAGTCAGGAACAGATCTGAGATCGACGTTAGTCTCTTGCTAACAGGAAATGATGGTGAGTCTTCTTCTATACGTCACATTCATCACTTTCTCCTTTTATCCCTTTTGTTTTTTAGTTTTTTCCACGGTTTTAGTGAATTGTAATGTGAATTTTGTGTTGAAATGTGAAACTGTGTTGTGGTGTTGTGCATTTCTTTGGTTCAGGTCAGGCTTACCCTTTCGAAGCAGTGCGAGCTGAGTCATTTTGAGCATACTTTCCAATATTGGTAAGTGGTAATTAAGAGCTTTGTTACACTTTTCTGCTTCTGTAAGAAAAATTAAGGGAGGAAAAAATATAGAAGGCTCTATGTAAAATATTGGCTTGAGGAAAAAAATTATTTATTTATTTATTATTATTATTATTTACAGGTTTTATAAGATGAATTGAATTGTTCAGAATGTAATATTAGACTAGAATTTATTTGCTTTAACGGATAAGGAAATAAATGAAATTATTGAACTTGAGTGAAATGGTGTTTTGTTCAAATTCAAGCAATGAAATGGAGCAAAATCATTTAAAATGACTAGCTCTATTCAAACAATGAAATGGGGCAAAATCTTTTAAAATGACTAGCTCCTATGGAATTTGAAACACAGTGTTGATTCGCTGCTTTTCTGTTTCTGTGATTCTTTTATTAGTCTTTTTGCTTCTCTCTTTTTTTTTTGTATGTTCTCATTATTTTCCTTATCTTCCCTCCTTTTAGTGTTTTGATAAATCCTAATTAAATTTTGCTAAGAATATGTTTTAAACTTAAGTTCAATTTCTAATTGATTTCGTTGAGATGATTACTGCTTCTCATACTTAAATTTCATACGTTTTGTATTACTTTGTAATACATTTCATTATCACAAATGCACAATTACCAGGACAAATTCACTTTTATTGTTGAAGGGGACTCTTTTTATAAATCTTTCGGCTTATTTTACGAAATGGGAGAATAGAAGTTGAGGACTGACAAGGAAAAATTTCTAGTAAGTTAATGATGAAAGGGGGAAGAAGAAAGGGACTGTGCTTTCTGTTATAAGTGAAAATTCCTCCAAAAGTATATGAAATATTTGCATAAAGAGAATTAGTTAAATACCTTTCTAAGGAACTTTGTCCTAACTTAATTTTATATTTTTATTTGTCAAAGTTTTGAAAATAATAATTCTAAGGATGTTTCAGGTTCATAATGATGATGAGGTAAGGGCATTGTTCATGCTGCTCTCCAACTCAAGCAATTGGTACACTCACATTTTATCAATATCCATCTTTCATTTCTCTCTAATTTTTATAAATTTGGTTTCAATTCTTATTTTTATGATGTCGGATACCCTCAAAGTTGACAGCTTTTTCCTTTTTACATTTTTCTTACCAACTATTTGTATTTTTGTTTCTTTTGTCAGTGTGTTCAGAACTTCAGATAGTGAAGGAGACATGGGGCTTTCAAGTGGGAGACATGCAAGGCACTATACCCGTTACACTTGGGCTCTCAAGACAGCATTCTTTCCTCAGGTAAGTTTGAATTTAAATATTTTAAAATGATCAAAGTATTTGGTGGTCTGCCGTGAGTTTAAAATCTTGCTATGAATTAATTTCACTTTTTTTAATTCTTTCCTTATTTTAATTAATAGTTTCTTTTCAATGTTTTAGCTTTATATTTCAAATCAGAAATTTATTTAATTTATTTATTTGTTTTTTTTTTAATTTAAGATATTTTTCTAATTTTTACTTTTTTTAGTTCTTTTGTATGTGGAGTCTCCCTCCTTTTGCAGTATGATGATAATTCTCTCCCTTTTAGTAATTTGAGTAACATTATAATGAATTTATGATAATTTAGTCCTTAAAATTTCTGTGTGGATTTTATATTGTGGTATGTTAGTTAAAGTGGATTACCTGCTAAAAGAGAATGCAAGATACAAGAAGCTGCAACAACAGACATATTGCATATACATTTATATATCTATGTAAACATACATGCATATATTATATTGTTACTCATTTAGATCAAGTTTTTGTTCTTCGCATTTTAATTACAAGTGATTTTGTTTGTTTATGTTTGCTTTAATAGTCATACTACTATCTCGATGAATGTTACAATACTTCTTTGATGTTTGGAGTTTTGAAACTCCATATAATTTTAACAAAAAAAATATTATTAAAATT
Organism: Arachis ipaensis; assembly: GCF_000816755.2. Lineage (NCBI taxonomy): Eukaryota > Viridiplantae > Streptophyta > Magnoliopsida > Fabales > Fabaceae > Arachis > Arachis ipaensis. Next base: position 43,693,231 of record NC_029785.2, on the reverse strand, counting down.
TAAAACTCAATTCACCTTGCGTTAATTTAGATTAACATTTAATGCACATTGATAAAATCAATAAACAATTAATACATTTTTTTAAAAAGCTACAAACATATTAATTACAACTTGTAAAATATATTTTTAATAAATGATAATTATAATTACTATAAGAAATTTAATATGCTCTATTAATATATAAGTTATTAAATTAGTTAATAAAATTTAATTAATTAATAATTTTATATTTTATTTATTTTAATTATTTATTTAAAATTATAATTTATTTCATAAAATTTATTTAATATATTATCTTTTTTGTTCATTGAAAATAACGAGTTCGTCCACAAATAAACTTATTCCTATTTCTGTATAATTTAATATAATTTAAAACGTATATCGACCAAAAAAAAGACATTAATCGTTTTCTCCCCTACAAGGCTACAACTCGTGAGGAAATAATAATAATAATAATAATAATAGAGTAAAATATTGTTTTTTTTAATCGTCTTACTTAAGTAATTCCTTAACGTTTCAAAATTGACTCAATGTCCGACAACTAGGGATTTGCTGATAGAAATGACGACGGGATAAAATTGAGACAATTTTGAAACGTTAAGGACTTAAATAGGGTCAAAAACGATATATAGAAATAAATTTAATTTTATCCTTTAATAATATCAATTTTTTATTGTACATAGCTATTCAACTATTTTTTAATCATATCAAAGTAAATTATACTTAATTGTA
>NC_029785.2:43689591-43692474 GCF_000816755.2 Arachis ipaensis | reverse complement strand
AATTTAAAAGATTACATATATCTATCTCTTTTGTTGAGATATTTAAAGATCATGTTTAACTGTTTTAAAAAAATAATAAAAAATATTTATTTAAAATAAGATGAATATATTTATTTAAAATTTATAAATTTTAAATAAATTTATTCGTATTAATTTTAAAATAATACCAATATGTTTATTTAAATAAAAAAATTAAAATAATAAGAGTATTATATCCTTTTAATTCTTTTAAATTTTTATTTTTGTCATAATTTTATAATAATTTAATATCAATCTAAAAATAAAATAAATTTAAATTAAAACAAAAAATTTAGTCTAAATAAAATTTAATGCTAATTTTTTTCTCTCCTTAGTAATTTAATGTTGATTCTTTTCTCTCTCCTTAATAATTAAATGATGATTTTCTCTCTCTTTAATTAAGGAGCACTAAAACTCCAAACAAGTTTTTTCTCTTACTTTTAATTAAAAAGCACTAAAACTCCAAACAACTTTAGAATATCAAATTACGTCCCTACTATCTCTTTTGCGAATCACTTTTTAGAAAATGTTTTACTAAAGTGATGTTGCAATTGTGTCATCATTGTTGCAGCTTTGTGAACCCGTGTGAATCAACAAAAAGAAGAGTACCCTGTACCAAACATTTATGGCACCGTTTTGAATATGTATCTAGATTCTTAGTCAGCGTGCCATTTATTACTACTGCAATGCAATTGATGATTGAAAAAAAATAGAAAAAAATAAGATCATATTTTAGTTTATCCGTAAGCTCAAGAAATTTAATATAGGAATGTAAGAAAAATTTTATCCAGGGTAATGCTGTTTGTTTATTTTAACTATTATTAAAAATCAAATGAAATGTTGTGGTATTTTATCTTTTTCTTCTTTAATTGTTTTTAAGGTGTTCATTTTATTTGGCCAAAGAAAGATGGTTTCTCATTTTATTCGGCGTCAACCTCTATAACGAGGGCTTTGCACTCTTTTCTTGGGTTTACTTCAATATTACTTAGAAGAGTACTTGCAGAGGACTCAGGTATCCGCTTGCTTAGCTGACTTATCTGCACCTCCAGATTTCTAATGGAGGACCTAGTCTCTGTCATGAAACTATAGGTGGTCTTAGAGAGATTGGAGACTATGGCAGCTAAGTCAGAGAGGCTTTGCTTAGAAGTCTCCATCTGTGGCTGAGAATGTGGGAATTGTCTATTGTTGAACCTATTCTGGTCCATTCCACCTTGATTGTTGTTGAAGCCTTGCTGAGACTTCTGTTGATCCCTCCATGAAAAGTTAGGATGGATCCTCTATGATGTATTGTAGGTGTTTCTATAAGACTCATTGACCTATTCCATCATGGGTTGATCTGGGTCATAGGCGTCTCCTTCATTGGATGCCTCTTGAGTGCTGAAAGTTGTAGCTTACATTCCAGTCAAATGCTGAGAAATCATGTTGACCTGCTGGGTCAGGATTTTATTTTGAGCCAAGATAGCGTTCAAAGTGTTTACCTCCAGGACTCCTGTCTTCTGAGCTGCCCCATTGTCCACAAGGTTCCTCTCAGAAGTGTATATAAATTGGTTGTTTGCAACTATGTCAATGAGTTCCTGTGCCTCTTCAGGCGTCTTCTTCAAGTGGAGTGATCCACCCGCAGAGTGGTCCAATGACATCTTGGATATCTCAGAGAGGCCATCATAGAAGATATCTAGTATGGTCCAGTCTGAGATCATGTTAGGAGGACACCTTCTGATCAGTTGCTTGTACCTCTCCCAAACTTCATAGAGGGATTCACCCTCTTTTTGTCTGAAGATTTGAACTTCCACCCTAAGTTTGCTCGGCTTCTAAGGTGGAAAGAACTTGGTCAAGAATGCATTGACCACTTTCTCCCAAGAGTCTAGGTTTTTCTTAGGCTGAGAATCCAGCCAGAGCCTAGCTCTGTCCCTTACAGCAAAGGGGAAAAGCATGAGCTTGTAAACCTTTGGATCCACTCCATTAGTCTTGACAGTATCACAAATCTACAAGAAATCAGAGATGAATCTGTTGGGATCTTCTTGTAGACGTTCATGAAACTGGCAGTTCTGTTTAACTAGAGTGACCCGTTAAGGCTTCAGCTCAAAGTTATTTGTACCAATGGCAGGTTTGGAGATGATGCGCCCATAGAAGTCAGAAGTGGGGGCAGTATAGTCATTAAGGACCTTCCTTGCATCTCCTCCATCATTAGGATTGCCTGGCATGTGTGTATTTTTAGCTTCTTGTTCGAAAGTCTCTGTGAAGTTTTCTCCAGAGTGCTGAGCTTTAGCTTGTTGTAAACGCCTCCTTAGGGTCCTCTCAGGTTCAGGATCAGGATTAAAGAGGGGTTATTTATTCCTGTTCCTGCTCATAAACAAGAAGAAACAAACCAAGAAAAGAAAAGAGTGGGAGTTTCTATGTTAGAGTATAGAGAACTTCCAATGAGATACCTAGAAAAAAAAAGAAGAAAGAAGGTAGAGAAAGGAGATAGAATTCGAAATAATGGAGATAGATATATTTGAGAATTCGAAAATTAAGAAGAAAGAGATTTTAAAATTAAAATATTTTTGGTTTATTTTTATTTTATTTATTTAATTTCAAAATAATAAAGAGGAATAAAAGAAAATTAAAAGCTAGGACAACTAATTAACTAACAAGATTTGAAAATTAAAGGACAATTTTTGAAAAATAGAAAGAAAAAGTCAAATAAAGATTTTGAAATTCAAATTTAAAAGAAAGTAAATATTTAACAAGATAAAAATTAAAATTTTAAATTTCAAAAAGAAGATAAGATAGGTAAGGTTTAAAATTGAAATATAAGATAAAGGATAAAAAATCTTAAGAAAGATAAGATTTTGAAAAATTAAAGATTTGAAATTCAAGTTTAAA
>NC_029785.2:43685111-43689410 GCF_000816755.2 Arachis ipaensis | reverse complement strand
TAAAAAGAAATAAAGATTTGAAAAGATTAGGAAAGCTAAGATTTTAAAAATTAAAAATTACTAACAAAAAAATATCAAACTTAAAATTTGAAATTAAATAAAAATAAGATAAAGATTTGAAAATTTTAAATTAAAATTTTTGAAAATGTGAAGGAAAAATTTTAAATTTTTTTTGAAATTTAAAAAGAAAAAGAAAACACTAAACAAACACCAAACTAAAAAATTTTGAAATCAAAGATACTAATTTTCAAAAATTCTAAAAGAAAGAAATACCAAAAGACACCAAACATAAAAATTTTGAAATCAAACAAGAAAAATTACCAAGAAAGTTTCGAACATAAAGAAAGAAAAACAAGAACAATTTTCGAAAATCAAGACAAGAAATAAAAATCAAAGGGACACTAAATTTAAAAACTGACACAAGACTCAAACAAAAGAAAAAGATTATTAAAGATAAAAAGTTTTTGAAAGGTTTTCGAAAAAGAAAATAAGAAACACAATTAAAGAAAACTAATAAAAGATACCTGATCTAAGCAATAAGATAATCCGGTAGTTTGTCAATCTCGAACAATCCCTGGCAACGGCGCAAAAAACTTGATGCGCGAAATTCAGAACTTTGTACAGCTTGACCGGCAAGTGCACCGGGTCGTCCAAGTAATACCTCAGGTGAGTGAGGGTCGAATCCCACGAGGATTGTCGGATTGAGCAAGCAATGGTTATCTTGCAAATCTTAGTCAGGCGAATAGAAAAGATGGTTGTTGTGGTAAACGCATAAAACATGATAAGAAAAGAATTACTGAATTGATGTGGAAACAGTGATAGGAAATCGGTTAAGGCCTTGGAGATGCTTGTTCTTCCGAATTAATACTTCTTACTGACTACTTTAACAATGAGTGATTAAAGCCGGGGCTAGTGGTAATTAATTAATCTCCTCTTATCCAAATCAAAAGCCAGTGCTAATAGTCCTTTAATCTGAACGAGGGTGAAGCTCCACAATTCAATCTCTGGTGATCCTACTCAAAACGCCACAGACAGGGTCAGATCTTTTGGATCGGAGAGTGATGCTCAGGGTTCTATCATTAACGCCATAGAGACCTCAATTACCCCTGACTGACAGAATTTTATGTCACGTACCCCAATCAGCCTAGATAACATGTTGGAACCTGTGATGCATTCTCAAACTACATCTTAAGGCATGACAAGAGCTCATGTAGAATAGGGGTCATACTCTCGTTCCATCCCAATTCATAAAGATGAAGAACGACAATACATCATAGAATGAAATCAAACATGTATTAAAGTAGAAAAGTAATCATATCAATCCATAGGAATGAGCAAAACTCCTATTTTTAACCTAGGAGGTTTAGTTGCTCATAGTTTACAAAAATTAATAGTAAAATGTCAAAAGGTGAAAAAATCCCTAACAAGGGTGATCTTTGTTCTATATATACTAATCTAATAATTGAAAATTACAAAGATGAAATAAAACTAGGCTAGGGTGCAAAAATCTGCTTTTTCGGTCGACTTTGGTGAGTGTTTGGGTTGAGTTTGGCGTCCAACTTAGAGTTGTGGGTGTTAAACGTCCACTAGAGGGTTCTTTGGTGCGTCCTTGCTCCTTTGGTGGCATTGATCACCCGTTTTGTACATTTAACGCTGGCCTTGGTCCTTTTAGGGCGTTGAACGCCAGAAAAATAATAAGTTTGGCGTTCAACGCCCGTTTTGGACAGTTATTTCCAAAGAAAAGTACAGAACTTGTCATATGAAACCATCACATTGTTTAGTTAGTTAAGGAAGTAAAGATTAGAATTAAAGACGGGTATTTACGAGTTTCAGTGTTTCTTTTTTTTAAAAGTCACAGTAGTATTAAGAAACATAAAGTGAAACATTTAAAGAGTAAAATAAAATGTATTTTTTACGTTTTAAACTTTTCCGTCTATTCTTTTCTTTGAAAACACGCAAATATAATCGGAAAAAACGAGAATAAAAAACAAGAGTAAATACTGTTTTTATTTTCTAATTATTTGTTCAAAATACTAAATGTCATTTTTTTTTTTCGAAAATTTTTAATTGGTCTCATCGTTAATCTGAATGGTCTTGACATATTAACAAGTAGTTTATTACATAAATTATTTCTGGAAAGTCCTAGAAGTTAGCTTTCTAGCGCTATTGAGAGCGCGTCATTTGGACCTCTGTAGCTCAAGATATGCTTGTTAGAATGCACGGAGGTCAGGAGTTGACAGCATCTGTAGTCCTTTATTTGCCTCTGAATCAGACTTTGCCAAAACTTGCTAGATTCACCAAAAAATTACCTAAAATCATGGAAAAATACAAAAACTCAAAGTAGCATCCAAAAAGTGATTTTTTCACTAAAACCTACTAAAACTTGATAAAACTCAATGAAACATAACTAAAAACACTAAGAAAATAGTACTAAAAAGTGTATAAAATATCCACTCATCAGAGTGTTAACAAGAATGAGGTAGATTTATATCTTATGGAGGCCATAGAGAAGAGTGGCATGCAATTTGACATTCTAAATTGGTGGAATGTGAATTTCACTAAATATACAATTCTTGGACAGATTGCAAGAGACGTCTTAGCCATGCCAGTTTTTAGAGTAGCTTCAGAATCAGCATTTAGTACTGGAGGAAGGGTGTTGAATAATAGGAGTTCTCTAACTCTGATGACAGCTGAAGCATTAATTTGTACACAAAATTGGCTCCAAAACTTGTTCTTGAGGAGCTCATTGAAGAATTGGAGAAGTTGAAATTAGGTATGGTTAAGCTTCAATTTATAATTTTCTTTATTTTTAATCTAGTTTTTATTTATATATATATTATTTGTTATGATTGTTTTTTGTTTTATATATTTTGTAGAAGTTGCACCCACTCCTGATCATAATGAAGAAGATTCTATTGTTGAGTCTGATTGAGTATATTTTGTTATGGTATGAATTGTTCTCTTCATTATTAGAATGTATAACTAGACTAGAATATTTTTCTACTAGTGCTATATTATTATTATTATTATTATTATTATTATTATTATTATTATTATTATTATTATTATTATTATTATTATTATTATTATTATTATTATGTAACTGCTTTTTGATTTCAGGTTGGTTTGCGTAAAAAAGTTTAACTGTTTTGTTGGAGAAGACACCATAACGTGGCTATCTTTTGATGGAAATTTATATTTATTTTCAGTTGGGTTGACTATTGAACTTTTAAACTTCTTTAATTGTCGTATTTGAATTCCTTTTGTCGTTGAATTTCATTGGATCAAGATTTTGCTAACTATTGTGTATTTGTGTTTGTCGATTTCAATGTTATGACTTTGTGAAATAGTATGGTAGTAATTTTTTTAATTGATTAAAAAAACCGAACAAACCAAACTAAACCAAACCGATTTTAATTGATTTGGTTGGTTCGGATGGCTTCGATAAAAAAATCAAACCAAACCAAACCATAGTTTAATTAAACAATTGGATCGGATGATTTTTATCTAAAAAAAATCGAACCAAATCGCACCGCGAACACCCCTACTCTCAACAGATTAGCAAATTTCAATGGTTCAACGAGTTTTCTTGCTCGAAACCTGATTTCAATGAATTCGGTCACGAGCAAGGGAGTTGTTCATAATATGGCCCAAACAACTAAAGTCAAAGCCCAAAAGGAGTTAGTCTATCATTAATGGGCCTCAAATCTATTCTGGTCCAAAAAGATCAGTTTCTAAGGTACATAGGTTAACCTACCCAACCTGCTCGGGGGTACGAGTACCCAAAACTATACCCGACCCGACTTACATGGCAAGCCAGATTCTGTCATCCACTAGTTCAAATATCATCAACAATTCAATCACTTTCCTAATGTGGGATAACTTCCTAAATATCGTGGAAGAAACTATCCATTATTACTAGTGGAGAAATTCATGAGTGTTGGCGAAGTCATCATTTTCCTCTATAAATATCCCATCAAAATCAAGTATTTCTCAATTCCAATTCACTTAAACATGCTTTAAACTCTTGCTAACTTAAATATCGAAATTTCTTGTAAGTACCAACACCACCGTCTAGGAGAGGACGTCAGTCAACCTATCATTTCGGCGAACAAGTTGGAACTTTCGTCAAAAGAAGTTTGAACCTCACGTTTAGACTCAGATCTACCTTGATTTTAAGAGAGAGAGAGAGAGAGAAAAAGAGAGAGAGAAGGGACGATTATATTTTTTTATTTTTTTCAATTTTCTAAAAATAAAATTTTCAATTGTTTTGTTTATATTTAAAAAAAATAGAAATAG
>NC_029785.2:43662394-43685013 GCF_000816755.2 Arachis ipaensis | reverse complement strand
TCCTAACTTAATTTAGATAGTATAAGAATAAAATTGAAATAATTAATATCATGATAAATCATTTACTGTTTATTCTAGTTAATAAAATTCAACAGGAGAAATAGCAATATATGACTCAAATCATATTTTAAACTTTCATTATTTTTTTGAAAGATAAAAGATAAAATATACTATTTATATGAATAAGTAAAAATTTATTTCTTCCAAAAATTAAAATTATAAATGACAACGTGATAATTTGAAACTTCCAATGCAACTAACCGATCTATTTAAATTGAATTAATTTCTATTGATATTTTAAAATATCAAAAAACAATAATATTGTGAATTTTTTTTTATTTTATCGAAAAGTTGAATTTTTTTTCACAGGTGTCATGTGATATAAATTTTTTATCTTAAATTAGTTGTAAACACTAACGGTTATTATTGTTGCTGTTGACTTCTTGTTGATCAAAGCGTAACATTGTTATCAAATAGAATTTGAGGGTCTTCAAGAGGGCAAATTCTATCGTATGGTTAGTTGAACACATCTATATGTCTGAATCTTACATGAACTTGGCATGCTTTGGACATGTGTAAGGGAGACCAGGGGTGTTGCTGTTGCTGAGCAGGCAGAATGGCTGACACAAGCAGTGAGGTGCAGTCTTTTAAAATGCGTTCTGGGTGAGATTACTGAGATAAAAATAGGTGGTTAATTTAATGATGCAATTTACTGTTTTTGGTGATGGGTCGAAAAAATGCACATAGACTATGCTTTTGTATGATTGGTTTGAATTTTGATGTCCAATAAAATTTAAAGAGGTCTGAAAACATTAGAGCCACAAACGAAAAAAAAAGGCTGGATTTATCAAAAGTGAATTCCACGAGCATCCAAACAGAGAAGTTAACGTTAGTGGAGGCATAAAAAAAAATCATGGTTGGAATAGGTGAATAAGAGTTTTAGGATGTGTTTGGCAAAAAGCACGTTTTTTCTTTTTGGAAGCTTTAAATTTTTGTTTGTCTAATTTTTTCTTCATGAAGGCAGAAGTGTTTTACATTAGAGACAACGTTTACAAAAAGCAAAAATTCTTAGTTTTTGTGTTTCACTAGCGGACTTTTAGCCACTAACACTTAACATTTTTTTTTACCGATGTTATCCTTATATTATTATATTATTTATGGAATTCTTATTGTTTTTTTTTACATGACTTTTTTTTTATTATTTTTTATCTGTTTTTTTCATGTCCTCTTTAGTAATTATCTATCTAAAAGTGATTTTAACTAATATTATCCAAACAATATTTATTTTATCAAAATAAATTTTGGTATAGAGTTGTCAAACATAAATCATATTAACACAAAGTTACTTCTACTTGAAATCAATTTTATAGAATCACTTTTATTCGAACTCCAGTTTGACAAACCACAATCTAAACATATGCTTAGTAGTTAGTTGCTTAGGGTTAACCTCCAAAAATGCCCTTGAATTATTTAAACGCTGACAAAGATGTACTCGAATTTCGCTTTCGAAAAAAATTCCTTTAAATAATTCAGAGATGCAAAAAAATGCATAACATTGAATTTGTATTTTCGAAAAATATGTTAGAGATTGATTTTTTATGCGAGCTTTTGCAAGCATGATTAGAAAAATGAGATACTGTTATTCTTAATATTTGGTGAGTTTTTTGCTAAGTATGTATTTTTTTTATTTTTGAAACGTATTATTGGTTGGTAATAAAAAATTACAAAAGAAACATACATAACAAAAAATCACCGAATTTTAAAGATAATAATACCCCATTTTTGTATGCATGCTTGCCAAAAATCACATCAAATTTCAATCTCTAATGTATTTTTTGAGAAATACACTTTTACTGTTAGATAATGACGCAAAAATCTAACATTAAGTATGTATTTCTCTGAAAATACATAAGATTGAATTTAGATGCGTTTTCAAGCAAACATGAGCAGAAAAATAAGTTGTTATAATTTTTAAAATTTAGTGTTTTTTGCTAAGCTTATATTCTTTTTGTGATTTTTTTAAAGTAATATTGGTTGGTAACAAATATATTACCAAAAAAATATATACTTAACAAAAAATCACCAATTTTTTTTTTTTACTTTTTATACTCTTGATGCACACAAGACTGATTTCACCAGTAACTTATCGGTTGAACTAATAAACCAACAAACCAATAGTCAAATCGGTTCGATCACCAGTTCAGTTCTAACAACTATGATGTTGGATAGGAAGGTAGATGTGTTTAGTGGAATTTTGTGAATAAGTCATATTTTCACTGGTTTGAACTTGTTATGTTCATCTGGTTTTTGTGCCAAATTATTTCCTTATAATAAAAAATATATTATATTTCTTAAAAGCACGTAATGTTATTTTCTATTTTTGTATTATATCTGATATGTTTTATATTATAGGATATTAATTTGATTTTAAAATAATGTATATGTTGAGTAAGTATGAAATAGCGTCGGTGAAGTTTTATTTTTAAAAGTAAGGTGTCATTATTGTAGTATGTACAACTAGTATTTTTATCTATAATAATATTACGGAACATTACGGGAATATAAATTTTTTTAAAGTTACGGTCCACTGTGTCTTGGTAGTATATATTTTACATGGCATAAAATATTTATAAAATCAAACTACTTTTACGACAAAAGTCGTAGGTTGACAAAAGTCTCACCCTAAGAAGACCAAGGTATCTGTAGATAAAAAATCAAATAATAAGATTTTTAGTTATTATTTTTACATGTAAAAATCTAATTTATTATTAATAATTGATTTTCACATTCGTTTACTAAAATTTAAAACAAATTAACGTATAAAATTTTTCATCTAATTATGTGTTAAGTCTGTTGCACGAATGGAAATAATTAGTTTTTTATACTTGCTATTTGAAAATAAAATTTTATCTCTCTGTGTATATAAAAATAAAAAAAGTTATACTGATAGTTATGAAATTAACTGAAAATTGATTTTCTTAAAACAATTGAATCTTGAGTCCAACTTTTAATTATAACATTGGTATTCTCTCCAACTTATATGTAATAAATATTTGAAAGAAAAAAAATAAAAAATTAAATTAAGAAAATAAGCGGTGAAAATTCAAAACTAAATTAAAAACTAAAAAATTTTGTATATAATAATAATAATAATATTTTTTTATTTGAATTATATTATTTTATTAATTGTGTTTTTTGTAGAACAGAAAGATGCAAAAAAATAGAGAATGAGAGAAAAAAGAGAGAAAGATAAAGATGAAGAATGAGAGTAAGAGTGAGAACACTGAGACAAGACTAGCTCCACCTTCCTCACAATGACGGCGGCTCGGAGAAGGCTTCGATACGTCCACCTTGCTAGGGTGGCCAAGTCCTTTTCCTGGAAAAAGTCCTCAGTACCCGGTAATAACTGGGAATCAATGAAATAGCCCACATTGAAGTTTTTCTCCATCACGGTGAGAACTTGTACTGGGCTGGAGCTGGACTTCCTCTTCTTTGGGTTGGGGATCATGACTACTACTGACTCTGGCTCCTCAGCCTGAGCACTCGAGGATTGCTCCGTCTTACCGTGGTCCACTTCCCGACGACACTGTGCTCAGGAGGTGGCCTAATGGGAGGCTGAAATTGATCCTTCGGTTCGTCAAGTCGAGGGGCCTCGAGTTGAGGTTCAATGGAATTAGAGTTGTCGTTGTCATTGCCAGAAAAGAAATGGGTTATCAAGCGACTCAGGAAAGTGTTTTCAGCTGCCATCCCAACTGCAAAAAAAATAAGAGAAAGCAAGTTATAGAAAAAGCAGGTTATGAAGTTGGCAGCAAAGCAACGATATGCAAATAAAAAAATGGAAGGAAAACAGTAAGGGACAGGAACTTACCCACACATTCCCGACCGGCTTTCCGGTCACCCATTAGGAGACGGGGGATAAGGTTATTAGAATCAAATATTGCTAACAAAATGTTGGCAATTTTGTTGGTTCTGTTGACCTATGCTGTCATAGATGACTTTGATAATATAATTGGAGTCGGCGCCGAAACTCCAGTAGGTTGGAATACATATTTCTCCTTCAAGTGTGAGCCAGAAAGGGTGACGACCTCGAACTGGTCTCACCTTGAAGAAGGTCTCTTTGAAGCCATAGAAGGAATCTTCGAAAAGACCGAAGATCCTCCGGTTCTGCATGGCATGGAAAGAGAGGTAATCTTTCTTATGTTTATCCTCCCAGGAAGGGTTAGTAAGGAGGAAGAAGTAGAGGAAAACCTCTACAGTAGCCAGAAGTTCCAAATACTCACAGACCATCTCAAAACAATGGATGACGGCCCAGTTGTTGGGATGGAGCTGTGAGGGGGTGATCTTGCATCTGTTCAGGAGGGCTATGATGAAAGGGGAGAAGGGAAGCCGAACTCCCAAAGTAGTGAACATGGGTTTGTACACCCACATCCAGTTAAGGACTCGAGGAGCATCAAGGTTGAGCTGGCAAACGTGCTCCCGGGACCCCGACACTAAGAGTTCATAATAAGCCTCCCCAGAGCCATCTCCATACAATGCTCCAGAGTCACAGAGCTCTTGTAACTCCTCCACGGTCACCCTAGAGGATGTGCTCGTGATATCGGTACACCATGCGTAACGATTCACGGGGTCACTGCACCATACCTACAGTGGGGGCACCACTTAAATCGTGAGGTCGGGAGAAGGTCCTAAACCAAAAACTAAATTATCCTACACCTAAACTAATATCATTCTGCACTAAACCAATCTAATCTTTACCACTACCACAACCACCAATCTCCCAATCCATTTTCCAAACCCATTCTTCCCTCCTCGGCTACTCCACTCGACTCCTCCCCTCTTCTGCTCCTCTCTCACAAACATTTCTATTTTGATTTTTAACTAACAATGACTGAAATTTCTACCACCATCAATAGTAACAACAATTCCTCTGCATCCTCCGTAATGCATCCCCTAAAAAATAGAGCAAGCCCAAGAAACTCAAAGAATGAAGCAAACACCCCGTGTACCATGGTGTATGAATACAAAATTGGAGCAAACATGTCTCTAAAATTTACGAGCATTAAAAAAAATCTTGAATCTAGCTTGGCACCATCGCTACCCCTGAAATGATGGCGCGTGTGCACGATATCACTTCCTACAGTGGGGGCACCACTTAAACCGTGAGGTCGGGATAAGATCCTAAGCCAAAAATTAAGTTATCATACACCTAAACTAATATCATTCTGCATTAAACTAATCTAATCTAAACCACAAGAAAAGGAACCTACGGCATTCCCTTGGAAACTATCTAACAAAGCCAGTTTTCAAACCTAAAAGCCAAAAGAAATGGATAAATCACGATAGCAATGGCAGAAAATAAAGCAAAATAACGTAAATAAGATTACTCACCAGAAAAAATGAGTGGAGAAAGTTGCAGGAGAACAGATGATGGTACTATCATGGCAGAGTGAATCTCGTAGTAAAGAAGGCAAGGAAGGAATGGTGAAGTTAGTAAGAGAAATGAAGGCAGTTAAGGTGGTGGCAGTTATGAAGGAAAAAAGGGAATGGAGAAAATGAAAAGGTAATCGTAGCTGAGGAAGAAGAAGTGCGAAAGGCCTAGGAACAAGATGGACTTTTTTACGCGCTTTTAAATCACCCATAAAGAGCATTAAATGCTTTTGGTATGATAACCGAAGCAACTTCTCCAAGCAACGGCTAGGGACAACTTATGTGCACGAAGTAAGTGCTAGAAGCATGAGTTCTGCCGTTGAAGTCGTGACCAGAAGAAGACAACCACACATGAAGATATGAGACAAGATAATGCGCCAGCCATAAGTTTCACGACGTAACGCATTGGGGACATTATTTCAGTCCAGCCCAACAAGAACCGAGGGTCCACTTGGCGAACCCACAACTCGACGGGTCCATCACCCGAATAAACGATGGTGTCCCTCATGTGACGCTATCCCCCTAACGGTAATTTGGACAGCTGGCGGAGAAGCTTCCAGACGAATGCGTCTAAATGGAAGGGTCCACTCGAGGACGAGGAATAAAGGGGAGGGACTTACCCCTCCCCCAAAGTATGTCACATCTTACCCTAATTAGCTACCTCTTCGTACGAACACTTACTTTAGCATCGGAGTGTCCTTACAGGTGACCCCACCTGCCAACCCACCGACGACTCTTGAATCCACACCTCATCTCAGCTCTCATGCTTAGGTTCCGACCCCCACCTTCAACGATCCATACTCCACCGGTCCGACGAACAACTGAACAATGTTAAAAAATTAGAGTACGAAAATTTTCATATACAACACTGAAATTTTGGTGCACAACATAAAAAATTTGGTGCTTAACACAAAAAATTTTAAAGGACTTTATTCCAAAAATATTGATACCCAACCAACAAAATATACACAACACATAACATAAATTTTGGTGTTCATTAAAAAGGAGAAGCGGTGATATATGCGCGCATTTTTTTGCTAAATTTATGTCGACTAGATTGAACTTTATTACAAAAGTACTTGTCCATGCAATATTGCCGTTTAGAATATTTTAATAATTCATTTTATATCAAATACAGAAAATTGAAAATAAATATTATAAAAATTTACTTTTTAATAAAAATAATTTAAAAAACATTAAACTATATATGTATTTATACATAAATACATTAGTGACTGATTTTGATGTACAAATAACATTTTTATAATAGAATATAGTCAATTAGTCATGCTACGTGTATATCAAAATCAGTCTCTAAATTAATTATCTGTATAAAATACATATTAAAAATGAATTAAATACCACATATATTTATACATAAATATACTGACTGATTTTTAGTGTGCATTTATTATTTTTGTAATTCATATATTAGAGGCATGCAATAATGTGTATTATTTTGAATATATAAATATAAATACATATTAAAAATAAATTAAATTACATATGTATTGATACATAAATATGACTGATTTTGGTGTACAAATAACATTTTTGTAATAGAATATAATTGTGGATGATACACAGCGAGAATAAAGGAGCGAAAATAGAGAGGGTGGTCGTTGAGCTTTGAGAGCATCAACCTTAGTTGGTGGCTCAAACTGATTCTTGCTTTACAGAGCGAGAAAGAGAGAGAATGGGCGTTGTGCGAAGAGTGTGTTCGATGTTCCCCCAAGTTGTTGGATTCAGCAAGAGGAACATCTCCTTCAAAACCTTGGATCCTCCATCACCACTCGCCCATGGAATCCACGTCTTTTATTGCCCAGTAAGTTGCTCAAGGAACAAGTCATTCGTAATTTCATATACAACATCCACCACCTGTTTGTGGAAATGCTCCAGTAGATTTGGTTAGGTGGCCTTTGAACTAGGGATGGTTTAGTTTTTGGGTGTATTCTTGTGTGCCCTCTACTTTTGAATTGGATTTTTGTACATTCATTTTCAATAGGATGCTGTTGGAATTGTAGCCAAACTTTCAGATTGCATTGCATCTAGAGGTGGAAACATCCTTACTGCCGATGTTTTTGTACCTGAAAATAAACAAGTCTTCTACTCTAGAAGGTACTTGTCTTGTCTCATTCATTAATTCACATTCGTTTTGCTTCTTAATTACTAGTATTAACATGAGTACGTCTTTGATTGACATATGAAACTTGTCTTGAAAGTACTGAAGATTCTGATGTACATATGATATTTGTTGGATTGCTAATAAGCAATAATATTTAAATAAGGTCTTTGAGCCTTAACAAGTGTAAATGAATCTGTGTTTTCTTTTTTTTTTCTTTCTTTTTTACTTACATTTTAATTTCATCTTGCATCAACTTGTGTTGAACATTGCAGTGATTTTGTTTTTGATCCTGCTAAATGGCCACGGGTACAAATGGAGGAGGATTTCCTAAAGCTATCACAAACATTCAATGCAATGCGATCTGTTGTGAGGGTGCCGGCTCTAGATCCTAAATATAAGATAGCTGTTCTGGCCTCAAAGCAGGTATACATTACTACTTTGGCTCTTCTCTTGTCATCTTGCATTTCAGAAAATGAAAAGGATTTTATATTTTGATTGTCATGGATATTGATTTTTTTTGCTGCAGGATCATTGTCTAGTTGATTTGTTACACGGATGGCAGGATGGAAGACTTCCTGTAGATATAACTTGTGTAATTAGGTGAAATTTCAGCATTGACATCACCAAATTGATTTATGCTTCATTTATTTGTTTATTAGTTTTTAAGTATCTTTTTTATGTGCTAAACAGTAACCATCATAGAGCTTCAAACACCCATGTGATTCGCTTTCTTGAAAGGCATGGTATTCCTTATCATTGTTTAAGTACAACAAAGGAAGAGAAAAGAGAAGGGAAGATATTGGAGTTGGTTCAGAATACTGATTTTTTAGTACTTGCAAGGTATATGCAGGTAATAACTTATTGAAATTCTTTTTTCTTTCGTTTTTTTCCTTGCACCGAGTCCAATGCCTAAAACATCGTGCTTACTGTTTTGGAAGAACTTGTTCTTCTTTGCTTCTAAGTTATAGGAGCTCACATGATTTATTATTTATATTTTATTGTAGATAAATTCTAAGTGCTAATATCTGAGAACATTGAAGTATTAACACTTACCATTGATTTATTTGTACAGATATTATCCAGAAACTTCTTAAGGAGCTATGAGAACGATATAATTAACATTCACCATGGTCTTTTGCCATCATTCAAGGGGAGTCATCCATCAAAACAGGTTGGTCTTCTTACATTTCTATGTTACAGGATTACTTTTTGCCACTCGGATTCTAAATGTTTGTTATATAAATTTTGTGGTTACTTCCTACATATGCATACAAATTTAATATGCCGGATTATTTTGGCAGGCCTTTGAAGCAGGTGTTAAATTAATAGGTGCAACAAGTCACTTTGTGACAGAAGAGCTTGATGAAGGACCTATAATTGAACAAATGGTAAACACAAGCTTTTTCATGCTCTTCTTTTAAATTTATTTTATCATTTATTTGCTTCTTTAAGTGAATGATAATGTTGATCTGAATTTTATTTTTTTGTTTTTGGGTGTCTCGATCTGAATTAATTATATAGAGATAATAAATTTTTACGCTGTAAATTCCCTTATGGTTTTTATTTTACCATTTACTTGGCAGAAAAGATTTATGCATCTTCCTTATGATTATCAACAGATTATGAAATCCTTGTCTAGAGCCACCTTAAATTCCTAGGCTAATAGGGTGAACACAACATAAGTACAGTCGCATTGTACATGTTCCATTAAAGTCCATTTTTCCACCCTCCTTTTAGAACTTTTCTATTGTGCCTATACTTAGTAATGTTCATTTTGGATATTATTTGTTGAAAAAATGACATTTTTGTTTTCATACTGCAGGTTCTCTTGCAAGTTTTCTTTGTCAAGCTTTGGTGTTTTCTAGTTTTGAATAAGGACCATTGCATTTACCCATGTTAAGATTAATTGGTCCAGCTCTCATTCCATTGACAAAAAAGTAGATACAGATGCAAAAGAATCTCTGTTTAGTACTTTAAATAAATCTTTGCCTTTGCTCCTTAAAATTCTTAAGCTTCTATTTTAGCTATAAGCATCTATGTTTTTGGGATATGTCTCAATGCATGGTTTGTTGGAAATGGAAAACCGAAAAAATTTTCATTGCAACTCTCCGCTGCATCATTGCCAATACTGTGGAATTAGAGTCATGTTTGCTACCCTATGGAGTTCATTGCTTTCACTAAATTAACCATGCAGAAATTGCAAAGATGCGAGATATATCTGTACTTAGTCAACAATCTCGACTCAAATGTAGCTTGATGCCTTGATCTTATTTTTATTGAATTTTGGTTTGGTTACAGGTCGAGAGAGTTTCTCACAAAGATAACTTGCAGAGCTTTGTGCAGAAATCGGAGAACCTTGAAAAACAATGCCTTCGCAACGCTATCAGATCTTATTGTGAGCTTCGAGTATTACCTTACGAAGAAAAGAAGACTGTTGTCTTCTGAATGAATACAGCAAATGCAGATTACAATGCACCAAAAGAGTTGAGGCTGCATTTGCATACTGTTTACTTGTAAAGTTAACATAATATATACCCACTTTGGTTGCAACTTGCAAAAAAGTGAAATATAGAAAAGAAGGGAACTTGATTTATTTGGTGAATACCGCAAAGTAATTCTAGTGGAATAACAATGGTAACAAATAATAGTTAAAACTAAGAATAGAATCCTTGGACGGTGATAAGGTGAATTGGAGAATTAAGAGGAAGTAGATCTTGTTGAGCTCTTTTGGTTTCATAATAGGGTTATGCTGCCTGTGAGGAAGTAAAGTTTTTTCCTCACCTGCTGAAATGTGGTGGAAGCAGGAAAAAGAAACACGTGTTTGCATTGGTCCCTGCTTGGCCCGGCAAGTGCTGTAGCATTGCAGAATTGACATGAAATGTGGGCCAAGTTATGCTTAGTTAATTATAGTTAGCTTTGCATATAATATGATGATTAATTATTTGGGTGTTTTTGTCTGAAACAGATCAATTTTTGAGAAGGGATGGATTGGGTTTAAGCTATGGAAGATAATTTTTGTTCTCCATTTTTGAAAGTGACGATGCATTTAAATTTTGCAATTAACCCATATTTTGGATGTTTGTGGGTATAGTACTATAGTGTATGTGGGAATATGCTCTTTATAGTGTTAAATTATTGTGTGTTTCTTTTACTATTAAATTATTTAATTAAAATTTCTTATTTTAAACTTAACTCTCCTACGCTAGTTACAATTTTTTTTTTATTTTAAATTTTAAAATTAATTCTGCTACATTTGTTATTTCAAATTTTGTAATTTCACAGTATATTAATAATTTCAAAATTTAAATTTGAGGCTTATTTGTTAATTTAAAAAATTACAAACTAATATCAACTTTGATAAATCCTAAAACCCTAAACCAACATTAGCTGAATAATATTTGCGACGTTTTTAATTAACTAAAAACAATCTAATTTATTTTTTATTTTTAAACTACAAATTTATTTTTTTTAGTGTTTATTTTCAAGTCATTTAATTTATACTAATTTTTTTGTCAAATTTAAATTAATATTCACTAATTTAAAAATTGTAAAGCAAATTTTTTTTCCAAAACCAAATATACATCACTAACAATATAAACCCAATATATGATTACGTTTATTTTCATATTACGTATTTAATGTATATTACAAGTTTTAATTAAATTTAAAATAACAGATGCCAGATATCATTACACTATACACATTAGTTCAAGTTCACCAACTATTTCGGCAACAATCATCTAATGCTCAACTATATCACCATGAATGTCAACAATCACTAAAATCATACACCCTAAATCATAAATCAAACTTCCTAATTCATCAACACTAAACACTAATTTCTTAACTCTAAACCTTATTTGTTAATTTTAGAACCCTAAATATATGTATTTATTTTTCTTTTCCTTTTTTTGGCCATGATTTGCCCTCCAATAAACACATTTTGTATATTCTTTTTTCTAAAGTATTTATTTTTATGTAATCCTAAACACTTAATATCTTTTAATTTTGAAATCCTAAATATATGTTGTTCCGAGGGTTACCTAAAACCGGATGATGATTGGGCTTGGATGTGAAACCCAAGCGTTCAAGGGGGTGGTTTCTGACTTGTTACACGTCCGCGTGCCGCCATTCGAGCTGTGTGTTTGGAGAGATGGGGGGTGGTACCTGCAAGACACTCTGATGCCTAAGTTAGCAAGGGGTTAAGCAGATTTAATATATTGGAAGTTAAAGATACCTGAATGTGTTAGGGTATTTATAGGAGATGAGCCAATAACCACCGTTGGAGTAGTTCTACTTCTAGTGGTGGATAACTGTCATTTTATCTTGGGGTTGATGAGATCTCTCTTCAAGAAGTGGGTGAGAGATTTAGGGAGGCAGTTACTTACTTGGATAAGCATCAGCTGCTCGTCCTCGTCGAATCCAACCTCTATAGGAGGTCGGGCGTGTAGTACGAGCCACCCTGGTTGTTGGGCCTTTTAGCCTTATTGGGCTTGGCTCATGTTTTGGGCTAGGGTATGAACAGTGCCCCTACTTGAGTCTGATCTCTCCACTTTGAGTCGGATCAAGTATTTGATGAAGTCAAAGGTACTCAAGTCGGTATCTTCTTTCAAGTCGAAAAGCCGACGTGATTTCAACTTTTAAAACCGACGTGATTCTAGGTTGCCAACCGTCACGTCCGTTGGCTTTTCGCATTAACACGTGGGGGGCAGTTACATTGGTAACGGCACACCCTTTAAATGAGTGGGGCTCTTTACATTTTTCTCCTAGTGCCTTATAAATACTTCCCCCTCTTTCTCTTTCTTCTTTTTTGTCTTCCTCTGTGAAGTTCCTTTCTTTCTTTCGCGCTTTCTTCATGTTCATCCAGCCCCTTTGTTTTCCGGTGCTTCAAGGCGCTTGTTCCATCTCCGTTGAAACTCTCCTCCCTTCGTTCTTCTCCCAGGAAAGGTTAGTTTCTTACTATTCAAACTTTTTCTTGGTTTTACAGTATTCCCATTGTTTCTGTGTTTTCTGCTTGATGAACTAGGTGCCTGTTGAGAGTTTTTGTTTAGTTTTTATGTACCTTTATTGTCGTTTTCCTTGCTGTATGCACTAAGAAACTTCGAGATTGCTGTGCTTTTTCTTCAAAAGATTATTTCTTTGTGACTGTCGATTGCTCTTTATTTTGCAAAAGAAAACTTTCCCTGTTTCAAACTTGTTTGTAATGTTCATTTTTTGTGTAATGTAGGTATCTCTTCTTATATGTCCCTCTCCATTTTTCAAAAATGTCTTCCCGGGTCTCTGGAGATTTATTGAAATGGGTAGATTCCTCAGTACTTTCATCCCATCCGATAGTCGATAGTGTTTTTGTGAAAGAGCTTTGAAAACACCATAGAATCTGTAGTTCTGCCGAGGACGAGGCCAAATATGAAATAGTGGCCCTTGATCCTAAGGACCGAGTTTGTTGTGGGAGGGCTACTGAGTCAGAACCCCATTTTATTTTCATGTATGATTGTCTATTTACCCATCTGGAGGTTACTTTTCCTTTAAGTCCAGATAATTAGAAATTTAGGAGAAATTATTTTCAAGCTGTTGTTCAAGTAATGAGCTTTTCCAAGTTATACAAGAACTCAATTAGAACAAGGCTCATACTTTCGTTCCACCCAAATTCATAAAATAAAGAATGAAAATAATTCTTGAATTATAAATCCGTACATGAATTAAAATAGAAAAATAATAGTTTCAATTCCATACAATAGACAGAGCTCCTAACCTTAACAGTGGAGGTTTAGTTGCTCATGGTTCAGAGAGAAAAACTAGGATTCAGGTAAACTGTAAAGTGTGGAATGAGGTTCCAAAGCGGAGAGATCTCCGAAGGCTGATTCTTTTCCCTTTTATATCTAATCCTAATTAATGTAAATTATATTTTCTAAAACTAAATAATATCTTTTCCTATTTTTAAATAAAATAAAGTTTAATCAGAATTTAATTAAACACTCGTGCAATCCTTGATTTGGTGCTGGGACCACTTGCTAAATTGACAAACTGGCGTCTAACTTGGAGTGGAGCACGCCTAACTTAGACATGGCAGCATGAATTGGAGTTTAGTTGAGTGATGTTGCGCCTAACTTGGGCTTTAGTGCGCCTAACTTGAAGTGGGTAGAACCAATCTTGCGTGTTATTGTTGTGCATTGTGCCTAACTTGAAATTTCTCAAGTTAGGCGCAGCCTTGGCAGAGTTGATGGAAGAGAAGTATGAACTATTATATATCGTTGGAAAGCTCTGAAAGTTAGCTTTTCAACGACACTGAAATCACATCCATTGGACCTCTGTAACTCGAGTTATTCAGGTTTGAGTGCAGAGAGGCCAGGGTTGACAGCATCAGGCGTCTTCTTCTCTTTTTCTGCGAAAACTCTATCAAATCCAGCCGAATGCTACCTAAAATAAACAGAATTGCACACGACTCAAAGTAACATCCATAGTGGCTAAAAGATATTAATTCTTGATTAAACTCAACAAATTGAATGCAAATTCACTAGGAAAAAATAGGAAAGATGCTCACGCATCACTGTCCCACTGTAGAGTGGCTCCTTCCCAGCTCCATCCCAATTCTTGGGAATTTCTTAAAATTTACCAGCTTGTTAGCCATGAACTCAGATTTTCGATCTCTTTGTGAATCTTCTTCTATCTATTTCATTTAACAAAGCCTTTTAGTGCTTTGAATAAACAAAACAAACAACAGTGGGTCTCCTTCTGAGCTATCTAAGGTCGGAAGATTTTTCCTATTTTTGACGAGTCGTTTCACGACTTTAAGAACTTCTTTTTCAAAGTTCGAGTTGTTGAGGGCCATCATCCCTTTTTCCTAAATGAAAACAATGAACCCCGCTTTCAATTATATTAGGCAAAAGCAGCCCCTGTAGAAAAGTACAATTTAATATATTTGGACGAGGTAGAGGAGGCTGTGGTTGAATTCTTTCGAGAGGCTGGGGGACGGGCTCCAAACCTCGACACCAAAAAATTCTTCCTCGGAACTCCGAGTTATGTTCGGACCGAGCTAAGTAGTTTTTTATTTTTACTTTGTAGATATTTTCTTGTTTTTTTGACCTGTCTACTGACGTCCTTAAATTTTTATTTTAGAAAAAATGAAAAGTGGATCGAAGGCTTATCTTAAAGTCCAGGAGGCTAAGAGGAACGCATGCACCCGAGCTGCTCAGTCATAGGAGGGTGGGACATCAGCGACACCTTCTCCCTAGAAGTCAGACTCGGGGACCTCTTCTTCCTCCTTGGGTAAGTCGGTAAATCCTCTTCCTCCTCCTCCTCCTCCTCCTTTTGTAGTTCCTACCCCACCTATCCCTTCCTTCTCAGAGCTAAGTTCCAAGAAGAGGAAAACATCAGAATCTGGTGTTTCCAATATTGGCGACGCCGGATTTGACGAGGTGAAGTTCTGTGAGAAGCACATCATTCCTCATAGTTCTATTTCCATGGATGATGCTTTGATCAGAAATCACCTCCAAGTCTTGATCCGGGGAGGGATAAGGACTGTTGGGGTCTACACTTCCCCCCTTAAAGAGTTAGATAGGACTCCTCTGAAAGCTACTCAGCGTTCTTTGGAGCCCATTCAGGCCAATGTGGCTGCTCTTAAGGAGGTAGAGAAGGAGTTAGGGGAAGAAAAGGTAACCCTCAAGGCCGAGCTTCAAAGAGCTTGGGAGGCAGAGAAATAATCTCTTGCCTCTTGTGCTATGGCCGAGGGGTTGTTAAAAAAGGCAGAGCAGAGTTGTGCAAGGATATTTGGGGACAACCTGGACTTGAAGGAGCAAATAAAGCTACTAAGGGAGAGTTATATGGACTTGAAGGAGTCTGTTGCTGAAGGTACTGATGAGGTGTTTGAGATGCTCAAACAACAAGTCTGGGTTCTTGCTCCGGACTTGGATTTGTCACTTCTTCACCCTGATAAAGTTGTTATTATTGGAAAGATTGTCTCTCCTCCTTGTCCCCCCAATGATTCTGAGCTTAAAACGGCTGGGCAGCGCTTGGTGGGATCTCCTCCCCGAGAAGTTGGTACTTCTTCGGAGGTTCCTTCGAGTTCTTCAAGCCAGCCCAAGGTTGTTCCCCCCGAAGAAGCTCCTCCGACTCCTCCAACTTCTACTGCCGATCTGACCTCCTCTTTTGCTGATGACCCGAATCCTCTTCTTGGCCCCATTTGATGTTTTTGTTAAGGCCTGGCTTGTGGGACCTTTTTTGTGAACTCTTTTTGTGTATATTTTAAGTATTTTTAGTATGTTGGCTTCTGACTCTTGATCCTTTGGAAAGGATCTTTAAGAACTGCTATTATCTATTTTTTGGATGCTTAGTCCTTTTTAATAGGACTTTTAACAAAGTATCTATTTTTGCCTTTTTTCTAAAAAAAGGTTTCTGCCTTTGTGAGTTTTGATTTTGTGCTTTGTTTGCATGTTGATTAATTTCTCTATTGTGGGGCTGTTTACAATGCTTTTGTGAAAGCCTTTACTAGATAGCCTTTAAGGGTTTATGTGAATTTTGTTTTCCATTACTTAATGCATACATTCAACTTACTTTACTATTGAATCATTTTCATAACTTAGGTTATTTTTGCGATGCATTTTGTTTTGCCCAGGGGCTTTCCGACTTATAAGTCGTTCGCCAACTTATTCCCGAGTTGTTATGATCGTCATTTATAACCTCTTTACACTGACTTGTACCTCGTCGCTTTATCTTGCCGATCATATAGGTCGGACAACGAATTTTTGTGGTTTTTCATGCTTAAGTCGGTGCGTATCGTAGGAATGATAACGGAATTTTTAGGAAGGAAATACTGTCATTAATGAAATGTAACTTTACAAAGATGCTTTGGCTACTAAGGGAATAAAATTTTTTGCCCCTAGTCCCCGCTTTGATGCCTTGTTAAAACCCCCTCCATGAAAACCCTTATTGGGAAAAAACCATGAAGTCGAAAAAAAGAGTACATCAGGGAGCGAGGTTTGCTTCTAGCTATAATATCTTTTCATATTGCAAGCGTGCCACGACCTGGAGAGGTCGACTCCATTCAGGTCGGATACTTTGTAATAACCTTTTTCTAAGACTTCAGTTATCTTTAAAGGTCCCTTCCAGTTCGCAGCGAGTTTTCCTTCACTCGACTTGTTCACTCCGATGTCATTCCGTATCAGGACTAAGTCGTCTAAGGTGAAGCTTCTTCGAATGACTTTTTTGTTGTATCTGGTTGTCATCCTTTGCTTTAATGCTACTTCTCTTATCTGGGCTTGTTCTTGGACTTTTGGAAGTAGTTTGAGCTCTTCTTTTTGGGCTTGAACATTTTCGACCTCATCATAAAACCTCACCCTTGGACTCTGTTCATTGATCTCTACTAGGATCATGGCTTCTATTCTGTATGCAAGTCAGAAGGGTGTTTCCCCGGTCGTGGAATGGGATATTGTTCTATAAGCCCATAGCACTTGTGGGAGTTCTTCTGCCCAAGTCCCTTTCGCTCCTTGTAACCTTTTCTTAAGTCCGGCTAGTATAACTTTATTGGCTGCTTCTTCTTGTCCATTAGTTTGGGGGTGTTCTACCGATATGAATTGATGTTTTATCTTCATGCTGGATACCAGGGTCCTGAACGTAGAGTTAGTAAACGCATTATCAGTAGTAATGGAGTGTGAAACTTCAAACCGAGTAATTATATTTCTGTATAGGAATTTTGACTTCTTTGTGCTGTGATGGTAGCTAGTGGTTCTGCCTCTATCCACTTAGTGAAGTAATCTATTCCCACAATAAAGTACTTGACTTGTCTAGGCACTTAGGAAAAAGGTTCGAGGAGGTCTAATTCCCATTTTGCAAAAGGTCATGGAGAGGTTATAGTTATAAGCTCCTCAGGGGGAGCGACGTGGAAATTGGCATGCATCTGACATAGTTGACATTTTTTAACGAAGTCGGTGGCATCTTTTTGCAAGGTCGGCCTGAAAAATCCGGGTCGGATTACCTTCCTACCTAGAGATTGTGCTCCGAGATGATTTCCACAGATGCTATTATGTACTTCTTCTAGGACTTCTTCGGTTCTAGAAGTCGGAACACATTTTAACAGAGGCGTAGATATTCATCTTCTATAGAGGACGTTTTGCACCAATGTGTAATTCTGTGCTTTTCTTCGAACTTTCTGGGCTTCTTTTTGTTCCTTGGGAAGGATGTCAAATTTCAAATATTCGATTAAGGGGGTTATCCATCTGAGGTTTAAGCCAGAGATGGGTAGCATATCTAATTTGTTGTCTGATTTCATAATTGAGGGCTCCTTAAGAGTTTCTTGTATCAGGCTTCTATTATTCCCTCTAGGCTTGGTTCTTACCAATTTGGAGTGGGCATCCGCTCTGCTATTGAGTTCCCAAGTTACATGTTGGACCTTGGTATCGAGAAATTGTCAGAGATGCTCAAGTGTTTTCTTTAGGTATCTCTTCATGTTAAGATCTTTTGCCTGGTACTCCCCATTGATTTGGGAAGTTATTATCTGAGAATCACTGAAGACTATCACTTTGGTTGCGCCGACCTCTTTGGTGAGTTTTAGGCCTGCGATTAGAGCTTCGTATTCGGCCTAGTTATTGGAGGCAGGGAATTCAAATTCCAGAGAAACCTCTATTTGAATTCCCTCCTCATTTACTAAAATAATACCAGCGCTGCTCCCGACTTTGTTAGAAGAGCCATCTACATAAATATGCGAAGTCGTGGAGGCTTCGCTCTTGTCACCCGTATACTCAGTTAAGAATTCAGTCAGACATTGAGCTTTGATTGCTGTTCGAGTTTCGTAATTCAAATCGAACTCGGATAGCTCTATAGCCCATTAAACCATTCGACCTGCAATATCCATTTTCTAAAGGATTTGCTTCATGGGCTGGTTTGTTCTGACTATAATTAAAGCATATACAAACTTCTCAATTTTTTGATACCTTAGCTCAGGACCTTGTAAGACTTTGCTAGTAAAATAGATGGGGTGCTGTCTAACCTCATCTTCTCGTATTAACGTCGATGCCACTACCTTCTCGGTAATAGCTAAGTAAAGTACAAGCTCTTCTCCTACCTCGGTCGAGTAAGGATGGGAAGTTAGCTCAAAAACTTCTTGAATTCTTGAAAAGCTTCTTCACATTCAAGAGTCCATTCGAAGTAGCATCCTTTTCTAAGCAGTGAAAAAAGAGGCAGGAATCTCAAGGCTAATCCTACCAAAAATTTGGATAAGGCTGCAAGTCGGCCATTCAACTGTTGGACTTCTTTCAAACAGGTCGGACTCTTCATTTCCAGGATTGCTTTGCACTTGTCGGAGTTAGCCTCAATTCCCCTTGAGTGAGTATAAATCCCAAAAATTTTCCTGCTTCTACTGCAAATGTGCATTTAGTGGGATTTAGTCTCATCCCATGTCTTCTTATAGTGTTGAAGACTTGTGAAAGGTCGTATAGGAGACTACCTCATCCTTGGGTTTTACTAACATATCATCCACATATACTTCCATCAGGTTTCTAAGGTAAGGTGCAAACATCTTGTTCATCAACCTTTGATATGTGGCCCCTGTATTTTTTAATCCGAATGGCATGACCACGTGCAATAGTTCGATCTGGGTGTGATGAACGATGTCTTCTCCTGATCCAAGTTATACATCAGAATTTAGTTGTATCCTGAGTAAGCATCCATGAATGATAGATACTGGTATCCTAAGCTGGAAAATACTAGAGCATCAATGTTGGGTAGAGGATATGGGTCTTTCGGACAGGTTTTGTTGAGGTCAGTATAGTCAACACACATTCTCTATTTTTCATTTTGCTTTTTGACCAATACGACATTTGCTAACCATGTCGGACATTTAACTTCCCTAATGAACCCGACTTCTGATAAAGCTTGTACTTGCTCTTCGACCACTTAAGCTCGTTCTAGTCTGAGCTTCCATCTTCTTTGCTGAATAGGTCGGGATCCTGGATGGACTGCCAGCTTATGTGTCATAAGCTCAGGATCTATTTCGGGCATGTCAGCGACTTTCCAAGCAAAAAGGTTGGAATTTTCCCGTAGGGGATTTACGAGCTCTTGCTTTAAATCTGCCCTTATGTTGACTCCTATGTTAGTATTTTTCCCAACTTCTTGTCCGATCTGGACTTCTTCAGTCCTTCCTTATGGTTATGGTTGGAGTTCATCTTTTTCTCGGACTCCTCCGAGTTCGGTGGAATTGACTTCTTTGCCCTTACCCCTTAGGTTTAGGCTCTCATTGTAACACTTCCTTGCCAGCTTCTGATCTCCCCCAAATGGTAGCAATCCCGTCTTCCATCGAAAATTTCATACAGAGATGAGGAGTAGAGACTACTGCCCCCAGCCAATTTAAATTTGTCCTCCCGATCTGGGCATTATATGCCGAGGTTACATCGACAACAATGAAGTCGATGTTTAAGGTTTTAGACTTCGATTCCTTTCCAAAAGTTGTGTACAGGGAGATGAAGCCCAGTGGTTTAATAGGAGCATCTCCTAATCCGAAAAGAGTATCTGGATAAGCTTTCAACTCGCTTTCTTCTAACCCCAGATTGTCAAATGCCAGCTTAAATAGTATGTCAGCTGAGCTGCCCTGATCTATCAAGGTCCTGTGTAAATGTGCATTGGCCAGTATCATAGTGATCACTACCGGGTCGTCATGGCCAGGCACAATGCCTTGTCTATCTTCTTTGGTAAAAGAGATTGTTGGGAGGTCGGGAGCGTCATTCCCGACTTGGTAGACCTCTTTTAAATGTCTCTTCTGAGACGACTTTGTTAACCCCCATCCGGCGATTTCTTCCGATATCATGTGCATGTGTCTTTCTGGAGTTTGTGGGGATGAGCTCTTCGTTCGACGTCTTCGTTGTCTCTTTTTCTTTTTCCATGATTGTCTGACCTTTCCATGAGATATCTATCCAGCCGACCTTCCGTGGCCAGCTTTTCTATCACATTTTTTAGGTCTTAACAATCATTTGTTGAGTGTCCATACAACTTATGGTACTCAAAATACTCATTACGGCTTCCACCCTTCTTGTTTTTTATTGGATGTGGGGGAGGGATCGGAGCTTCTCGGTCTGACAAATTTTTCTGTAAATGTCCATGAGAGAAACTCGTAATGGAGTATAGTTGTGGTACCTTCTAGGCTTCTCCGACCCGACTTCCTCTTTCTTCTTGGGATCCCTCTCTTTTTTCTCTGGTTGATGAGGGTGTCCAAGTCGCCAATTCGATTCACGTAATCTGGCATTTTCTTCCATATTGATGTACTTTTCAGCTCGTTCTTGCACATCGTTAAGGGAAGTCGGGTGCCTCTTTGATATGGACTGGGAAAAGGGACCTTCTCAGAAGCCATTGACCAATCCCATAATCACTGCCTCCGTTGGCATATTTTAGATTTCTAGACAAGCTTTGTTGAACATTTCCATATAATCTCTGAGAGATTCTCCGGCGTCCTGTTTTACTTTGAGTAGGCTAGGTGCGTGCTTGACTTTTTCCTTTTGAATTGAGAATCTGGTGAGGAATTTTCGAGCGAGGTCGTCGAAACTAGCAACCGATCTTAGGCGAAAATTGTCGAACCATTTCATGGCCAACTTTGTTAGAGTAGTTGGAAAGGCTTACAACGAGTAGCATCCGAGGCGTCAGCCAAATATATCCGACTTTTGAAATTACTCAAATGGTGCCTCGGGTTCGTGGTCCCATTGTAGAGACTCATGTCTGGGCTTTTGAAATTTCTAGGAACTCTAGCCCTCATGATGTCCTCTGTGAATGGGTCTTCTCCTCCGAATGGGGAGTCGTTCCGAACTGTGCGAGAATCCTTATCTCGAAGATTGGATTCCAGCTTTGAGAGATTCTCATCTAGCTCCTTCTTCATTTGATCTCCTTCCTTAAGCTTCTATCTGTCTCGCGCTGTCGCTCTAACTCCTGCTCTAATTGCTCAAGTCATCCCTGATATCCATGCAGCATTCCCATGAGGTCAGCGCTATGAGGCTGGTCTTCCGCTTTAGGGAGGCGCACCTTAGATGGGATCCTCCTCTGGTGTTGATCTCCTGAAGGACCTTCACCATGTTGTCCTTCCATTCTTGGAGGAGGTACTACTAAAGCCTGGTCATTATTGATTATGTCTTGGTACTCTGGGTTTGATTCAGACGCCGCATGTCAGTCTTCATACTAGTCGTCCGCCATGAAGCGTTGATTCCCAGGTCCCCGGCAACAGTGCCAATGTTTCGAGGGTTACCTGAAATCGGATGATGATTGGGCTTGGATGTGAAACCCAAGCGTTCAAAGGGGTGGTCTCTAATTTGTTACATGTCCGCGCCACGGTCCGAGCTGTGTGTTTGGAGAGATGGGGGGTGGTACCTGCAAGACACTCCGATGCCTAAGTCAACAAGGGGTTAAGCATGTTTAATATATTGGAACTTAAAGATACTTGAATGTGTCAGGGTATTTATAGGAGATGAGCCAATAACCACCGTTGGAGTAGTTCCACTTCTGGTGGTGGATAACTATCCCTTTATCTTAGGGTTATTGAGATCTCTCTTCTAGAAGTGGGTGAGAGATTCAGGGAGGCAGTTACTTACTTGGATAAGCATAAGCTGCTCGTGCTCGTCGAATCCGACCTCTACAGGAGGTCGGGCGTGCGGTAGGAGCCACCCTGGTTGTTGGGCCTTTTAGCCTTATTGAGATTGGCTCATATTTTGGGTCAGGATATGAACATATATATTTATTTTTTTTCTTTTTTTTTAATTCTTTTCTTTTTAATTCTGGAATCCAAAATATATGTATTACTTTTCTTTTGTTTTTTTAGTAAAGTACTTTTCATTTTAATTCTAGAACTCCTAACATAGCCTACAAAGGACAAAGCAAGCTCATAATTTCTTTCAAGCTCAATAATAAAAAGTCAACCGTAACAAAAATATGCACCCACAAAATGTCAAAAACCCCAAAAATTTAATCACCTTCGTTAAAATATAACTAAACTATGCTAATTGACCTGTCCCTGACAATCCCACTGCACGATTAAGGGTGGCAATACAACCCAAATCTGTGGGTATCCACCCCGCTCCTACCCACTGAGGTGGGTTTTTAA
>NC_029785.2:43658354-43662236 GCF_000816755.2 Arachis ipaensis | reverse complement strand
ACTTATTTTCAGATTAAATCTTTTTTTATATAGATTTTTTAAAACTGTGAGATGTAGTAACAGATCCGCCATTAAAATTGTCTTCACATTGTCGGTAAAATTGAACTTAAATCTTAATGACTAGCGAGACAAGAGTTAATTTCTTATCAACGGAGTTAACCATAATTTACAGAATATCACATCAATAAAGTAGTCCAATTCAAATTCAATATAATCAAGTTAAAGATGAAAACGTTTGAACCATATACAACAAATTAAATAATGTCAATAAGACTAAGTAATAACATTACTGTTATAGTGTGGGTAGGAATGGCGATACCATCAGAATTTGCGGTACTCACCTGTCTCTATATGCTCGGGGCGTGTTTTTAATGGGGCAGATTCTTGTGCAGGACAGAATTTAGGTAATACTCACCCCGATATATGTATAATATGTGTAATATATGTAAAATAATTAATAAATGATTAATAATATTGTATCATATTTAAATTTTTACTTTAATTTATGTTATGTATGTAATGATGGTTATATAAATTTTAAAATTTAATTTTATTTGTTGGATTTTAATAATTATAGGGGCGGGTAGGAACGGGACGGGTACCCGCAGGGACGGGTTAGAGTTTAACTTTTTACTACCCGTAGGTAAAAGTAGGACAGATTCAATGCGGGTTATTGTAGGATGGGGCGGAATCGAGTAGGGCAAAAACCTGTCCCTACCCGCGCCTATTACCACCCCTATGTACGATCTGTAAGAGGTCTACGGACATTGTCTGCGCATGATGCTACGCATGCCTGCAATGGCATACTCCACGCCACTTCCTTACCTGAAAAATAAAATTATCCTTCATCACGGTAGCACTCACCTAAAACGTATTAATAAATTGGTTACAAATAATTTTTTGCATAATTTTATTTATGTTGTTTACTAATGATATTTTTGTAATTTTGGCCTATTATTTTAACAAGTTAATCCTTCTATGACTTATATTGGTAAATACTGTGTTGACAATATTGCTCAACTAGAAAAAATGTATATTTAACTCCCTTTTAAATTTAGGAGCTTTTTTATTGCAAAATATTATTAAATAGTTAAATATGAAGACCACAATTACTAAAGACTATCTCTTATTTGTCTCATAAAAATTTAAAGTAAACTACTGAAAATAAACTTGAATTATTTTGGCACTGACAAAAATATTTTTAAATTTTGTTATTAACAAAAATGTCCTCAAATAATTTAAAAACATACCAAAAATATCCGGTCGTGGTTCACTTACCAATGTTAGTGTCTCACTTGCCACATACAAAGTTTTGTTTATCATATAACTTTTTTTTCGCTAATTGTAAATTAAAATTTAAAATCATAATAATAATTTGAAATAGAAAAGATTCACTTCTTAATTGTGTGGGATTTAATTTATTAGAGAAAAATAGGAATTGCAAATACAATCATACTAGCTACATGTATATAAAAATTAACTACTCATATAGAATACATGTTAAAATACAAAATATAAAATAAAAAAATACCTTGTGGTAAGAGAGTTTCCTAAAATATTTTCGAAAGATATTCATGAATTTCCTCATCAGCGAGAGATAGAGTTTACCATAAACCTTGTGCCAGAAACGGGACCAATCACTATGCACCCTATCGGATACTACCATTGGAACTCGCAAAATTGAAGTTTCAAATGGAAGACCTATTAGAAAAGAAGTTTATCCATCTGAGTGCGTCACCACGGGGAGTCTCAGGTTTGTTGGTAAAGAAGAAGGATGGCAGAATGAGGCTGTGCATAGACTGCTAGCAGCTAAACAAGATCACTATCAAGACAAATACCCTCGGACAAGGATTGATGATCTGATGGACCAGTTAAGACGAGCAACCATCTTCTCAAAGATAGATATGAGATCAGGTTATCATCAAATTCATGTAAGGGAAGCCGACATACCCAAGACTACTTTTAAAATCAGATACGGTCACTACGAGTAAACGGTTATATCTTTCGGACTAACTAATGCTCCTATTATGTTCATGGACTACATGAATTGGATTTTTTCCCTATCTAGATAAGTTTGTATGGTCTTCATCGATGACATACTTATCTACTTAAAGACAGAGAAGGAGCATGAGGAACACCTAAGAACTATACTGCAGATTTTGAAGGAAAGAAAGTTGTATGTAAAGCTTTTAAAGTATAAGTTCTAGGCCAAAGAAGTGAAGTTCTTAGGACACATAATACCCTAAGGAGGCATAGGTATGGATCCCTCCAAGATAAAAGTAGTGTTAGAATGGGAGCGGCCTACGACCATCACAAAGATTCGTAGTTTTCTCAGATTGGCTGGATACTACTAGAGATTTATTAAAGAATTTCATAAATAACATTGCCTTTGGCTTAACTCACAAGGAAGGAAATTTCTTTTGTTTGAATGGACGAGTATGAGGAAAGCTTCAGAACCTTGAAGGAGAAACTAACTTTGGCATCATTTCTAGTGTTACTAGATCCTCAAGGACCATTCGAAGTATACTGCGATACCCCATTAAAAAGTCAAGGATGTGTGCTGATGCAGAATAAGAATGTCATAGCTTATGCTTCGCGTCAGTTAATGGAAATTGCACTTTTGTTTATCACATCTATTATCTTGCTCATCGATTACAATAAACATTTGTTTCAGTAGCCAAAGAAGTTTGTTATGTTCATTAAATTGTGACTGTTTCTCACCAAAGTCATGATCAGTTAAGGGTTGCTCAAGCAAACAATGTTGCAAACTTAATTGCTAATGATATGATTGTGATAGGCAGTGGAGTTAATCAAATTGGTACTTTACAAAAAGCTGGAGATACTAGATCGGAGTCTTATTTGAATTATGTACATAGCTTGCTATGCATATTTGATGCTGCTTGTGAAGTTCTTGAAAAACGCAATAAAAAAGATAATTTCTCCACTTGTAGTGATGTTTGTACATCTATTGAATTTGTCTTTATTTTGAATTTGATGAAAAATATTTTGCAAGTTGATAATGATCTTTGCCTTGATTTGCAATGAAAAAATTAAGACATTAAATGATTTAGCTTTGATTTCTACTACCAAGACTTTAATCCAAAGAAATGAGAGAATAAGAATGGGAGACTTTCATAAAAGAAGTTACATTATTTTATGAGAAACATGAAGTTAAAATTCCTAATATGAATGCATTGCATATTCCTAAAAGAGGTCGACTCTTAAAATTATTGATCAGATATTTAGATTTCAATGGACCATAATTATCGTGTTAATTTATTTCTTGCTACAATTGGCATACAATTGCAAGAGCTTAATAGAAGATTCAGTGATAATATAATGAAATTGCTTGCTTTAAATTTAACTTTAGATTTTCGAGATAATTATAAGTTCTTTAACATCGATAAAGTATGCGAATTAGTAGAACGATTTTATCCGGATGACTTCAATGATTAAAAAAAGATTTACATTAGAATACAAGCTCAACATCATGAACTTGATGATTTTGATCATGGTGAATTGAGGAACTTGTGAACAATTTTCGAGTTATGTCAAGGGTTAATGAAAACAGAAAATTTTTAACATATTCTTTGATTGATAGTTTAATTTGCTTAATATTAACTCTCCGTGTTTCAATAGCTACAACTGAGAGATCGAATTCTTCAACTATGAATATTGTGAATAATAGACTTAGAAATAAAATAGAAGATAAATTCTTGCTAATTGTCTCCTAATTAATTTACATTGAGAAGAAGATTGTTAAAATATTTGATACGGATTCTGTTATCGATAAATTTTATGATATGAAAAATTGTCGTGTACCAATGCGCTAGTAAAAGTTACATACATAATTTTGTACTTTAAAATATATTCTCCATCAAT
>NC_029785.2:43654793-43658333 GCF_000816755.2 Arachis ipaensis | reverse complement strand
GATCGGATTAGCCGGTTCGACCGAAAAATCGGTAAACTAAACTCTCGACCAGTTCAGTCTAGTGATATGACTATTTAAGGATTAGAACCGGTGAGAATCGGTCAAAATCGGTCCAAGCGAATCGCTCTAGAAAAAATTCTAAAATTGTTAAAGATGTGGATTGAACACCTGGGTCCTCCTTGTTATTGCATGCTCCCCTTGCCACTGAGCTATGTCATTCCTTGTTACTTTATATGCTAATTATTAATTACATAGTAAAAACATACAAAAATTTTGTTAATATTATTTTAATTTGATACTCACTTATATTTAAATTAATTATATTTTTTATTATTCATAATTATTAAATTTGGCCAACATTTAATTATTAAAAAAAAAATAATTTTATACTACTAAATTTAATCTCATACCATTAAAAATACTAATAATAACTAATTGATAAATACAAATTACAAAATCTGCTGACTCCTAATACTTTTCTTTAATATAAATGATCTTGTGATTGAAGAATCCAAAAAGTTCTAACCGTGATCAGTATAGTAATAAATGTATGTAATCGAAAGAAGCAATGTAGACTTAATCCTTATAATTAATTTCACATTAACTGATTACTAATGTATTACTTTATAAGCAATCTTTTGAAGAAAAAGTATAGAAACCAACATCCTAACTAACCAATTTTAACAACTCAATTAATTATAATAATTTTAATTTATTAATTTAAATCATTCTCATTAATGATTATTTTAAAAAAATAAAATTTGTAATTAACCGTCTAATTAGAACATAATTCACGTCCTGTTAGAACTCCTTTTTTTTACATATTAAGTGTGTTGTTGTGCTTAATTCATTGCGTCGACGTTTTCAACAACGTGAACACCGAGCCCCACCTCCACCGTGCTACACTGTTTCTGTCACTGGTGCACGAAATTGTGATCTCTAATAATGGCTCCAAAGACTTGGTGCTCTAATCTTAATTCATAATTTGTCACAACTTCGATACAACTAACCAGCAAGTACACTAGGTCGTCCAAGTAATAAACCTTACGTGAGTAAGGGTCGATCCCACTGAGATTGTTGATATGAAGCAAGCTATGGTCACCTTGTAAATCTCAGTCAGGCGGATATAAAATAGTTATGGAGTTTTCGAAAATAAATAATAAAAGAAGGATAGAAAGACTTATGTAGATCATTGGTGAGAGTTTCAGATAAGCGTGTAGAGATGCTTTCGTTCCTCTGAACCTCTGCTTTCCTGCTGCCTTCATCCAATCAGTCTTACTCCTTTCCATGGCTGGCTTTTTGTAAGGATGTCACCGGTGCCAATGGCTACTTTCAATCCTCTCGGGAAAATGGTCCAAATGCTCTGTCACAGCACGGCTAATCATCTGGAGGCATCACCCTTGTCGATGGTTGCATCCTATTCCTCTCTGTGAAAATGGTCCGATGCGCTGTCACTGCATGGCTAATCATCTTGGAGGTTCTCGATCATACTGGAATAGAATTTACTATCCTTTTGCATCTGTCACTACGCCCAGCACTCGCGAGTTTGGAGTTCGTCACAGTCATTCAATCCCAGAATCCTACTCGGAATACCACAAACAAGGTTTAGACTTTCCGAACTCTCATGAATGCCGCCATCAATCTAGCTTATACCACGAAGATTCTGATTAAGAGATCTAAGAGATACTCATTCAGTCGAAGGTAGAACGGAAGTGGTCATCAGGCACGCGTTCATAGGGAATGATGATGATTGTCACGTTCATCACATTCAGGTTGAAGAGCGAATGAATATCTTAGAAGCGGAATAAGTTGAATTGAATAGAAAAACAGTAGTACTTTGCATTAATCTTTGAGGAACAACAGAGCTCCACACCTTAATCTATGGAGTGCAGAGACTCTACCGTTGAAAATACATAAGTGATAATGGAGTTCGTTGGTCTCGGCCCCAGAGGGGAACCGGAGTAACCAAGACTTTGAATACAATGATAAAAAGTTCTATTTATAATAAACTAGTCACTAAGGTTTACAGAAGTAAGTAATTGATGCATAAATCCACTTCCGGGGCCCACTTGGTGTGTGCTTGGGCTGAGCTTGAGTGTTGCACGTGTAGAGGTCCTTCTTGGAGTTGAACGCCAGTTTTTGTGCCAGTTTGGGCGTTGAACTCCACTTTGCGACTTGTTTCTGGCGCTGAACGCCAGAATTGGGCAGAGAGCTAGCGTTGAACGCCAGTTTGCGTCATCTAAACTCGAGCAAAGTATGGACTATTATATATTGCTGGAAATCCCTGGATGTCTACTTTCGAACGCAATTGGAAGCGCGCCATTTTGAGTTCTGTAGCTCCAGAAAATCCATTTTGAGTGCAGGAAGGTCAGAATCCAACAGCATCAGCAGTCCTTCTTCAACCTCTGAATCTGATTTTTGCTCAAGTCTCTCAATTTCAGCCAGAAAATACCTGAAATCACAGAAAAACACACAAACTCATAGTAAAGTCCAGAAATGTGAATTTAACATAAAAACTAATGAGAACATCCCTAAAAGTAACTAGATTCTACTAAAAATATACTAAAAATAATGCCAAAAAGCGTATAAATTATCCGCTCATCACAACACCTAACTTAAATTGTTGCTTGTCCCCAAGCAACTGAAAATCAAATAGGATAAAAAGAAGAGAATATACTATAAATTCCAAACTATCAATGAGACATAGCTCCAATCAAATGAGCGGGACTTATAGCTTTTTGCCTCTTGAATAGTTTTGGCATCTGCAAGCTTTGTTCTTTGCTGCTTTTTCTTACTTCAAGAATTATTTTTATGATTTTTCAGATTATCAAATAACATGTCTCCTAGTCATCATTCTTTCAAGAGCCAACATATTTAACATTCTTAAACAACAACTTCAAAAGACATATGCACTGTTCAAGCATTCATTCAGAAAACAAGAAGCATTGTCACCACATCAACATAATTAAACTAAGTTCAAGGATAAATTCGAAACTCATGTACTTCTTGTTCTTTTGAATTAAAACATTTTTTATTTAAGAGAGGTGATGGATTCATAGGACATTCATAACTTTAATACATAGTTACTAAATACTAATGATCATGTAATGAAGACACAAACATGGATAAGCACTTATCATAGAGAAAACGAAAAACAGAAAATAAGAATAAGGAATGAGTCCACCTTAGTGATGGTGGCGTTTCCTTCTTGAGGAACCAATGATGTCCTTGAGCTCTTCTATGTCTCTTCCTTGTCTTTGTTGCTCCTCCCTCATTGCTTTTTGATCTTCTCTTATTTCATGAAGGATGATGGAGTGCTCTTGATGTTCCACCCTTAGTTGTCCCATGTTGGAACTTAATTCTCCTAGGGAGGTGTTGATTTTCTCCCAATAGTTTTGTGGAGAAAAATGCATTTGAGGCATCTCCGGGATCTCATGGTGATAAGCTTCATACGCCTCTTGAGCTCCATGAATGGGCTCTCTTGCTTGCTCCATCTTTTTCTTAGTGATGGGCTTCTCTTCCTCAATGTGAATGTCTCCT
>NC_029785.2:43643069-43649765 GCF_000816755.2 Arachis ipaensis | reverse complement strand
TCCTGAGATGATCCTGTGGGGTCCACAGATCCTGAGGTGTTCAAGGATTTACACCCTTGCACCAAATTAGGCATGTAAAATGCCCTTGCACACAACTCTGGGTGTTCAGCGCCAGGTTGGTGCCCATTTTGGGCGTTCAACGCCCATTTGTTGCCCATTTCTGGCGTTGAACGCCAGAACCATGCTTGTTCTGGGCGTTCAGCGCCAGCTCTTCTCCAGGGTGCAATTCTGCGTTCAGCGCCCAGATAATGCCCATTTTGGGCGTTCAGCACCCAAATACTGCCCATTTTGGGCGTTCAGCGCCAAAACCAAGAGAGAAGAGAGTGAGTGGAGGTAGGTGGGGATCCTGTGGGTTCCACAGATCCTGAGATGATCCTGTGGGGTCCACAGATCCTGAGGTGTTCAAGGATTTACACCCTTGCACCAAATTAGGCATGTAAAATGCCCTTGCACACAACTCTGGGTGTTCAGCGCCAGGTTGGTGCCCATTTTGGGCGTTCAACGCCCATTTGTTGCCCATTTCTGGCGTTGAACGCCAGAACCATGCTTGTTCTGGGCGTTCAGCGCCAGCTCTTCTCCAGGGTGCAATTCTGCGTTCAGCGCCCAGATAATGCCCATTTTGGGCGTTCAGCACCCAAATACTGCCCATTTTGGGCGTTCAGCGCCAAAACCATGCTCTGTTCTGGCGTTGAATGCCAGACAGGTGCTTCCTCCAGGGTGTGATTTTTCTTCTGCTGTTTTTGATTCTATTTCTAAATTTTTCGTTTATTTTGTGACTCCTCATGATCATGAACCTAAGAAAACATGAAAAAAAAAATAAAATTAGATAAATAAACATTGGGTTGCCTCCCAACAAGCGCTTCTTTAATGTCAATAGCTTGACAGTGGGCTCTCATGGAGCCTCACAGAAGTGCAGAGCTTTGTTGAGACCTTCCAACACTAAACTTAGAGTTTGGATATGGGGGTTTGACACCAAACTTAGAGTTTGGTTGTGGCCTCCCAACACCAAACTTAGAGTTTGACTG
Source organism: Arachis ipaensis (assembly GCF_000816755.2). Lineage (NCBI taxonomy): Eukaryota > Viridiplantae > Streptophyta > Magnoliopsida > Fabales > Fabaceae > Arachis > Arachis ipaensis. The sequence goes on along the minus strand of NC_029785.2, from coordinate 43,648,740 downwards.
TGGGGGCTTTGGTTGACTCTGCTTGGAGAGAAGCTTTTTCTGCTTCCTCTCCATGGATGCAGAGAGAGATCCTTGAGTTGTAAACACAAGGTTGTCCTTATTTAATTGAAAAAGGTAAGATAAGAAGATATTTTTGAAAAGATATGATAGAAATTAGTTTTTGAAAAAGATTTGATTTTTAAAATCTCAATTAATGACTTGATTCACAAGAAATCACAAGATATGATTCTAGAACTTAAAGTTTGAATCTTTCTTAACAAGTAAGTAACAAACTTGAAATTTTTTTGAATCAAAACATTAATTGATGATGTTATTTTCGAAAATATGATGCAAAATTAAGAAAAAGATTTTTGAAAAATATTTTTAGAATTTTCGAAAATAACTAAGAAAGAAGAAAAAGATTTGATTTTTGAAAAATATTTTGAAAAAGATAAGATTTTTAAAATTGAAAATTTGATTTGACTCATAAAAACAACTAGATTTTTTTAAAAATTTTTGAAAAAGTCAAATCTAATTTTCGAAATTTTAAGAGAGAAAAAGGGAAAGATATTTTTTTTGATTTTTTGAATTTTTAATGATGAGAGAGAGAAACATGAAAATGATGCAATGCATGAGAATTTTAGATCAAAACATGTGATGCATGCAAGAATGTTATGAATGTCAAGATGAACACCAAGAACATTATGAAGATCATGATGAACACCAAGAACATATTTTTGAAAAAATTTTTAATGCAAAGAAAACATGCAAGACACCAAACTTAGAAATCTTTGATGCTTAGACTCTATGGATGCAAGAATGCATATGAAAAACACCATACAACACAAAACAAGAAAACATCAAGATCAAACAAGAAGACTTACCAAGAACAACTTGAAGATCATGAAGAACACTATGAATGCATGAATTTTCGAAAAATGCAAGATGAATATGCAATTGACACCAAACTTATAACATGACTCAAGACTCAAACAAGAACACAAAAATATTTTTAATTTTTTATGATTTTATGATTTTTTTGTATTTTCTTTTAATTTTTTCGAAAATCATTTTGAAAAAGAAAAATAAGGATTCCAAAATTTTTAATATGAATTCCAGGAATCTTATGCTCTTTAGTCTAGAGCTCCAATCAAAGGGTCAGGCATGGCTTAATAGCCAGCCAAGCTTTAGTATGTAACTCAGACATGACAAGCCTAACATGCCCTACAGAGAAATTAGACATGGCTTTACAGCCAGCCAAGCTTCAACATGCTTCATGAAACACTAGAATTCATTCTTAAAAATTCTGAAAAAAATATTTTTTTGAAAACATTTTTATTTTTATTTTTTTTCGAAAACAAAGGAGAAATTTTTGAAAGATTTTTGAAAAATTTTTGAAAATAAAACAAAAAAAAAAATTTACCTAATCTGAGCAACAAGATGAACCGTCAGTTGTCCAAACTCGAACAATCCCCGGCAACGGCGCCAAAAACTTGGTGCACGAAATTGTGATCTCTAATAATGGCTCCAAAGACTTGGTGCTCTAATCTTAATTCATAATTTGTCACTGGTGCACGAAATTGTGATGTCCAGGCTCAAACAATCCCTGGCAACGTGAGCAACTTGGTACGCGCAATCGCGATTACACTTTGATTATGTAAAATTTATGGCTCTTGCTTTCCCTAGCAATGGCGCCAAGAACATGGTGCCAATACCATGGTTCACAACTTCGATACAACTAACCAGCAAGTGCACTGGGTCGTCCAAGTAATACCTTTTTTGGTTCCTCAGAGGGAAGCTCCTTATTGATCACTGGACGTCCCAGGAGGTCTTCCTCCTTGGGATTCACGTCCTCCACTCCCCTTGTAGGTTCGGCCATGGTGCTTATGTCAATGGCCTTGCACTCTCCTTTTGGATTCTCTTCTGTATTGCTTGGGAGAGTACTGGGAGGGATTTCTGTGATCCTTTTACTCAGCTGGCCCACTTGTGCTTCCAAATTTCTAATGGAAGACCTTGTTTCATTCATGAAACTCACAGTGGCCTTGGACAGATCAGAGACTAGATTTGCTAAATTAGAAGTATTTTGTTCAGAGTTCTCTGTCTGTTGCTGAGTGGATGATGGAAAAGGTTTATTATTGTTAAACCTGTTTCTTCCACCATTATTAAAGCCCTGTTGAGGCTTTTGATCCTTCCATGAGAAATTTGGATGATTTCTCCATGATGAGTTATAGGTGTTTCCATAAGGTTCACCTAAATAATTTACCTCTGCTATTGAAGGGTTTTCAGGATCATAAGCTTCTTCTTCAGAAGATGCCTCTTGAGTACTGTTGGATGCAGCTTGCATTCCATGCAGACTCTGAGAGATCATATTGACTTGCTGAGTCAATATTTTATTCTGAGCCAATATGGCATTCAGAGTATCAACTTCAAGAACTCCCTTCTTCATAGGTGTCCCATTGCTCACAGGATTCCTTTCAGAAGTGTACATGAACTGGTTATTAGCAACCATGTCAATGAGTTCTTGAGCTTCTGTAGGCATTTTCTTTAGATGAATGGATCCACCTGCAGAAGTGTCCAGTGACATCTTTGATAGCTCAGATAAACCATCATAGAGTATATCCAGGATGGTCCATTCTGAAAGCATGTCAGAAGGACACTTTTTGGTCAACTGTTTGTATCTTTCCCAAGCTTCATAGAGGGATTCACCTTCTTTCTGTCTGAAGGTCTGAACATCAGCTCTAAGCTTGCTCAGCTTTTGAAGAAGAAAGTACTTGGCTAAGAAAGCCGTGACCAGCTTATCCCAAGAGTTCAGGCTGTCTTTGGGTTGAGAATCCAACCATATTCTAGCTCTGTCTCTTACAGCAAAAGGGAAAAGCATGAGCCTGTAGACTTCAGGATCTACTCTATTAGTCTTAACAGTATCACATATCTGCAAGAATTCAGTCAAGAACTGAAAAGGATCTTCAGATGAAAGTCCATGAAACTTGCAGTTCTGCCGCATTAGAGAAACTAATTGAGGTTTCAGCTCAAAATTGTTTGCTCCAATGGCAGGAATGGAGATGCTTCTTCCATGTAAATTGGAATTAGGTGCAGTAAAGTTACCAAGCATCTTCCTTACATTATTATTATTATTTTTGGCTGCCATCTCCTCTTCCTGTTCGAAAATTTCTGAAAGGTTATCTCTGGATTGTTGTATTTTAGCTTCTCTTAGTTTCCTTTTCAGAGTCCTTTCAGGTTCTGGATCTGCTTCCACAAGAATGTTCTTGTCCTTGCTCCTGCTCATATGACAAAGAAGAGGGCACAGAAAAATAATAATAATAATAGAGATCCTTTATACCACAGTATAGGGATCCCTGTGTGAGTAGAAGAAGAGGGGGAGACAAAGAATGTAATATAATGGAAGAAACACAACTGTGAGGAGGGTTGAGATGTGAGATGAGATGTTAGTAAATGAATAAATAAATAGAATAAGATGGGAGAGAAGGAATTTTCGAAAATAATTTTTAAAAAAGAGTTAGTGATTTTTGAAAATAGTTTTTGAAAAATGTTAGTATTTTTCGAATTTTTTTTTTAAAATCAAAAATAAAAATAAGAATAATTAGTTAATTAAAAAGAAATTTTTGAAAAAGAGGGAAGATATTTTCGAAAATTAGAAAGAGAGAGTTAGTTAGGTAGTTTTGAAAAAGTTAAAAAACAAACAAAAAGTTAGTTAGTTAGTTGAAACAAATTTTGAAAAGATAAGAAGTTAGGAGGTTAGAAAAGATATTTTGAAAAGATATTTTTGAAAAAGATAAGATAAGAAGATATTTTAGAAACTAATTTTGAAAAATATTTGATTTTTAAGATCTCAATTAATGACTTGATTCACAAGAAATCACAAGATATGATTCTAGAACTTAAAGTTTGAATCTTTCTTAACAAGCAAGTAACAAACTTCAAATTTTTGAATCAAAACATTAATTGATTATGTTATTTTCGAGAATTTGATATAAAAATAAGAAAAAGATTTTTGAAAAATACTTTTGGAATTTTTGAAAATAACTAAGAATTTTGAAAAAGATTTGATTTTTGAAAAAGATTGTGAAAAAGATAAGATTTTCAAATTGAAAATTTGATTTGACTCATAAGAAACAACTTGATTTTAAAAATTTTTGAAAAAGTCAACCCAAATTTTCGAATTTGATGAGAGAAAAAGGGAAAGACATTTTTTTTTTTATTTTTGAATTTTTATGATGCAAGAGAAAAACACTAAAATGATGCAATGCATGATATTTTTAGATCAAAACATGTGATGCATGCAAGAAAACTATGAATGTCAAGATGAACATCATAGACACAATTTTGAAAAATTTTTAATGCAAAGAAAACATGCAAGACACCAAACTTAGAATTCTTTAATGCTTAGACACTAAGAATTCAAGAATGCATATGATAAATATGAAAAGACACAAAACAAAAAATCATCAAGATCAAACAAGAAGACTTACCAAGAACAACTTGAAGATCATGAAGAACACTATGAATGCATGAAATTTTCGAAAAATGCAAGATGCACATGCAATTGACACCAAACTTATAATATGACTCAAGACTCAAACAAGAAACAGAAAAATATTTTTGATTTTTATGATTTTCTAATATTTTTTGGATTTTTTCGAAAATTATATGAAAAAGAAAAATTAAGGATTCCAAAATTTTTAACATGAATTCCAGGAATCTTGCATTCTTAGTCTAAAGCTTCAGTCCAGGAATTAGACATGGCTCACTAGCCAGCCAAGCTTTCAATGAAAGCTTCGGTCCAAAACACTAGACATGGCCAATGGCCAGCCAAGCTTCAGCATGTAATTCAGACATGACACGCCTGACATACTCATTCCTAAAGGAATTAGACCTGGCTTTACAGCCAGCCAGGCTTCAACATGCTTCATGAAACACTAGAATTCATTCTTAAAAATTTTGAATAAAATTTTTGAAAACATTTTTATATTATTTTTTTCGAAAACAGATGAGAAAATTTTGAAATATTTTTGAAAAATTTTTGAAAAGAAAACGAGAAGAAAGTTACCTAATCTGAGCAACAAGATGAACCGTCAGTTGTCCAAACTCGAACAATCCCCGGCAACGGCGCCAAAAACTTGGTGCACAAAATTGTGATGTCCAGGCTCAAACAATCCCTGGCAACGTGAGCAACTTGGTACGCGCAATCGCGATTACACTTTGATTATGTAAAATTCATGGCTCTTGCTTTCCCTGGAAATGGCGCCAAGAACATGGTGCCAATACCATGGTTCACAACTTCGATACAACTAACCAGCAAGTGCACTGGGTCGTCCAAGTAATACCTTACGTGAGTAAGGGTCGAATCCCACGAAGATTGTTGGTATGAAGCAAGCTATGGTCACCTTGCAAATCTCAGTCAGGCAGATATAAATTGATAATGATGTTTTCGAATAATAAATAATAGAATAGGGATAGAGGTACTTATGTAAATCATTGGTAGGAATTTCAGATAAGCGAATGGAGATGCTTTTCGTTCCTCTGAACCTCTGCTTTCCTGCTATCTTCATCCAATCAGTCTTACTCCATTCCATGGCTGGCTTTATGCAAGGGCATCACCGTTGTCAGTGGCTACATCCCCTCCTCTCAGTGAAAAATATGCTCACATCCTCTGTCACAGCACGGCTAATCATCT
>NC_029785.2:43639748-43642631 GCF_000816755.2 Arachis ipaensis | reverse complement strand
GCGCTGAACTCCAGAATTGGGCAGAGAGCTGGCGTTGAACGCCAGTTTGCGTCGTCTATTCTTAGCCAAAGTTTGGACTATTATATATTGCTGGAAAGCCCTGGATGTCTACTTTCCAACGCAATTGGAAGCGTGCCATTTTGAGTTCTGTAGCTCCAGAAAATCCACTTTGAGTGCAGAGAGGTCAGAATCCAACAGCATCAGCAGTCCTTCTTCAACCTCTGAATCTGATTTTTGCTCAAGTCCCTCAATTTCAGCCAGAAAATACCTGAAATCACAGAAAAACACACAAACTCATAGTAAAGTCCAGAAATGTGAATTTAACATAAAAAATAATGAAAACATCCCTAAAAGTAACTAGTTCCTACTAAAAACATACTAAAAACAATGTCAAAAAGCGTATAAATTATCCGCTCATCAGTCACAACTTTGATACAACTAACCAGCAAGTGCACTGGGTCGTCCAAGTAATAAACCTTATGTGAGTAAGGGTCGATCCCACGGAGATTGTTGGTATGAAGCAAGCTATGGTCACCTTGTAAATCTCAGTCAGGCGGATATAAAATAGTTATGGAGTTTTTGAAAATAAATAATAAAAGAAGGATAGAAAGACTTATTTAGATCATTGGTGAGAGTTTCAGATAAGCGTGTAGAGATGCTTTCGTTCCTCTGAACCTCTGCTTTCCTGCTGCCTTCATCCAATCAGTCTTACTCCTTTCCATGGCTGGCTTTTTGTAAGGATGTCACCGGTGCCAATGGCTACTTTCAATCCTCTCGGGAAAATGGTCCAAATGCTCTGTCACAGCACGGCTAATCGTCTGGAGGCATCACCCTTGTCGATGGTTGCATCCTATTCCTCTCTGTGAAAATGGTCCGATGCGCTGTCACTGCATGGCTAATCATCTTGGAGGTTCTCGATCATACTGGAATAGAATTTACTATCCTTTTGCGTCTGTCACTACGCCCAGCACTCGCGAGTTTGGAGTTCGTCACAGTCATTCAATCCCAGAGTCCTACTCGGAATACCATAGACAAGGTTTAGACTTTCCGGACTCTCATGAATGCCGCCATCAATCTAGCTTATACCACGAAGATTCTGATTAAGAGATCTAAGATACTCATTCAGTCGAAGGTAGAACGGAAGTGGTCGTCAGGCACGCGTTCATAGGGAATGATGATGATTGTCACGTTCATCACATTCAGGTTGAAGAGCGAATGAATATCTTAGAAGCGGAATAAGTTGAATTGAATAGAAAAACAGTAGTACTTTGCATTAATCTTTGAGGAACAGCAGAGCTCCACACCTTAATCTATGGAGTGCAGAGACTCTACCATTGAAAATACATAAGTGATAATGGAGTTCGTTGGTCTCGGCCCCAGAGGGGAACCGGAGTAACCAAGACTTTGAATACAATGATAAAAAGTTCTATTTATAATAAACTAGTCACTAGGGTTTACAGAAGTAAGTAATTGATGCATAAATCCACGTAACTAGATTCTACTAAAAACATACTAAAAACAATGCCAAAAAGCGTATAAATTATCCGCTCATCAGTCACCTTTTGCGTTACTGTTCCTGATCGGAGTTTCATTGTTGTTCATTGTTTGATTACGTTCTGCTACAAGGACCACCATGCCGCGTGACCACCGTATTCCCACCTCCGTCGTTTTTGCCGCCATTAGCGTACCGTTCATCATCGGGATGCCATTATTTTTCATTGCTTGATCGCCTTTCGCTGCAAGGACCACAACGCGGCTGCATCTTTGACCAAAGTCATTCGCGGTGGTTAGAGAGTTCTTTCCGCCGAGCTGTTGTACACAAAGAAGTCGACGTCGCAGTGTACGACTTCCAATAGAGAGCATTCGACCATGGAGCAATCAATTTCGGAACGAGGATTGAATAGCCCGTTAATTGATGTGAGTGATAATAATTCAATCTATTTTTAAGGTAAGTGGGGGAAAGAGGACGCTGTTTCGTTTTTTTTTTTGTTTTTCCATGTAAGTGAATTGTATTTTGTTAATCTCGTGTGAATGTTTTTTTTTTATACTAAGCGGATGTTTTTTTCTCCATTTGATTGGATGTTTCTGAAATGGTATTGTTGTTATTTAAGTATCTAATGAGGAGGTTTTTCTGTAACTCTTACCAATGAATGCGTTTTTTTGTTTTATTTTAGTTAATGCGGTTTTTTTTATTTAGGATTTGAAAGATTTTTTTTATTAGTTTTTGATATTTTTTTTCTTATATTTTGTATGTTTTTTCTTAGGATTTAGATGTTTTTTTTATTAGTTTTGGATAATTTTTTTTTATGTTTTGTATTTTTTTTATGATTTGGATGATTTTTTATCTTATATTTTAGTATTTTTTTTTTAGAATTTAGACGCTTTTCTAAAAAAAAAAATTAGGATTTACATAATAAATAATAAAAGATAAATTAAAATAAAAAGAAATAATTAATAATTATTAATTTTGTTATATAAATATATTCAAATTCATTGATTCATATGCTGTCATTGATACATAAAATTTCCAGAGAAGTATCTATTGCTTCAATAGAGTTGGATCTACGAAGTAGAGCCTCAATCCCATCAACCCATTTCATCTTGTGGAATTTACTCTTGCACTTGAACTCTAAAAGGCCTTGTGCTGTTTTGAGGCCAATATAACACTCTTCCAATGCTTCCCTTTCTTTTCTATACGGCCATGCACCCTGTTTGTCACACACTCCATATACCACACCTAAGTATACAATTTTTGTCACAAATACAATCTGTTAGCTAGAACCTAATAAAAAATATTCAATTACTTATTGTTATTGTTAGGATGATTTTTAATTTAATCATGCATCCTCTATTTAACTTTAAAAATTTTATAACTACTATCAA
>NC_029785.2:43634641-43639146 GCF_000816755.2 Arachis ipaensis | reverse complement strand
GATATATGACAGTATAATTTTTTTAAATATACTTAGAAATAATTATAAAAAAAAAATATTTAAGTTTCTAAAATTTCAAGTTAAGTGAAGAACTAAGTCAAACTTTTGTCACATAACAATAATATTTCATACAAATTACATGTTATTTTAATACCAACGGTTAGGTTGGATGAAGGTAAACATTAAGGGATCTATATAACTAAAAACACTTACATTTATTCTTTTTGGAGAAGGCTCCTCCCACGTGCTTGCTTTTGATCTTAATTTTGACCTATGCCAAAACAGAATCATGAAAATTCAGATAAAACATTGTTGCTCATCTGTGCAATTGATACCTCCATCCATCACATACATGAATAATTGTTAATAGTTGATATATACCTGAGATTTCTTGTTAATGTAAACAGTGACATGCTTCCATCTTAGTGCGCCTGAAAAAAGGTCAAAAAGCAAACTTAGAAATAATGATATAAAGCAAACCCAATGCACCAAAAATCCTATTATATTTATCATACATGCATGTGTGCCTCACATTTAAGAAAGTAATAAATAATAATTGGAAAAATGGAATATAATGATGGAAAATGGGTTTCCAATTTTACCTTTTCGTGTGAGTTGCAACAATTCTCCCACACACGGTGGATGATGTTCCAACATTTGGTGGTCAAAAGGTGCAAACCAATGAGAATGAGATTGTGCCACTCCCTTATCATAAGGACTTATTGATGCATTCCTCGTTGTTTCTTTTGGTAATCTTGCCCTTAGTGCTGCTTCTCCTCTCAAAGCTGATTTCCAAGGGAAAAAATAAAAACAAATCAAAATAAATTAACTGATAATAATCACTGATATTGTTCATAATTCATCCAAAAAAGTTGAAAATTATTTAACTGATGAAACATAAGTTTGGTTTCTTCTATTTAAAAAAAAAAAAAAACTCTAGAAGTATCTAAGAATGTAATTACCTTTCTCTAATAATGAAATAGAGAAACTAATTTAATATCTATTAAAATTGAATTAGTTGGACAAAACTAGTCAAAATAAATAGTTGATTGTGTCGTTTTGTCTGATTAATCCAATTATTGAATTCGTTTGAGGTCAGAATTGCTGCTGCTTAAATCTTTCTCGGCTAAAAATAGTAACTAATTCCAGAAGCTGAGAAATGACCTGTTGCAGCAGCGGCAGTTAGTGTGATGAGATCTCCATGGGTTTGAATATCAACAGCAGACTTCACAGCAGAAGCCAGACGGCCATGATCAGCTCCAGCCGCTTCAGCCATTTCAACGCAATGCGACGCAACGAGCTCCATGGCCGAAGCCAGGGCTAGGCTCAGCTTCGAATTAGACGAGCGATTGTTAGAGTTCTGTTGCGCTGCAGCCACAGCAGCCAAGGCTGAAGCCAACCCTGCAATAGACACAGCAGAATGGACTCGACACGATTCGAGCCGCGCCTTGTCTTTCTTCCTTACATTCATGTTGTTACCACTTCCACCGTTCTGCTTCTGATGAAACCATTTTCCAATGCTTCCCATTTTTCTGCTATTTGATGAAGGAGTTGTCATCTTTCCTGCCTGCAAATCAAAGAAAAATATTCCCTACTAATATCATTATCACCAGTACAAATATTCTCTACTGCAATTACTTTTTTTTTACATCATTTTTAACAATGGTCTTTCTCCACTTGACTAGTACCAATAAAAAAAAATTTTAAAAATAAATTTATTAATAATTTATGGAGGTTTATAACCCCCACAAAATAAATATATGTAGTGTTTAACTTATTTTTCATGAATATTTTATATTTTAATATATTTTTTATACCAATAACTGATTTGATGATTTATTTTTTATATATACATAACATAATACTTTAATATATTGTTTTCACAAAATCAATAATTGCAAATTAAATGGTGAGAGAGGAGCATGGCTTACTACTACAAGTTGAGGTGCGAAATTAGCAGCACTATCAAGAAACACGTGTTGATTCTTGTCATAGAAACTTCGCTTCTGTTTATCTAAAAGAGCCTTTGAAATCTCAGAAGCAGAGAGGCTCCATGACCTTGACAAGAACTCCATGGGTTCAAGTGGTGTTGGTGGCTGAGGTATAGCAGGTATCGTTGATAGGAGAACCACTTTGTTGAACTCTTCATTTTCATTTACATCCTCTAATTCTAGCCCATGATGCCACCATGAACCAGTTGTTTTCCAAGGTGGTAAGTTACCACCATCCATTTTTCTTTTCAAAAGTTCCACTATCAAGGACAAATATTCTGAATATTCTGAATATGCTGAAACCTCAAAGCACTTCGAGTAGTAATTGTTGTTGTTTATATGACTTTTTTTTTTGTTTTTTTTGTTTTTTTTTCGCAATAGCTGTTTTGCACACACAACACAGGACACAAGAAGCAGAAAAAAGGGGTAGGTTAGTTCGGGGACTTATGATTGATAGAAAGACTACTTTGGTTCCACTCGAACAAACAAAAAAAGTGAAAGGAAACAGTTTGGTGAGAAGCGAAAAGATTGTGTTTGAAAATACAAAGATATTAAGATAGATATAAGATAAAATAATTGTGTTTATAATTTTGATTTTATTATCTTTAATTTTTGAGAAAACATAAAATTAGTCAGATTTTATTCCAAAATAAAAAATATTTTGGCTATTTTAATGTTTGTTTAAAAAATATTTGTCTTTTGATATCTTTATAGAAAAATACTAGAATATAGTCATAATTTATTATTTTTGATCATTAATTAGTTATTAATAATGTTTAAAAATATGAGATAATAACTAGACTAAAAAAATTAAATTCATGACTAAATAATAGTCAAAAACAATAAATTTTAATAATCCTTTTAACATTTTTCATTTTTATATTCTTCTGCAGCGAAACATTAGCCAAATATTACTCTTTACATTTTACGTCAAATAAGCACTTTCGAATGAAAAAAAAAAAGTTTTCAAAAAAAGATTCATTAAATTGATCATCTAAATTATGAAACAATGAGGGAAAAAAATCAAACAAAATTCTTAGAAATCATTTTCAAAGAACAAAACAAAAATCCATGGAATTGATCATCTATATTTAATAATATATAAGATCTAGAAAATGTTTAATAATAATATTAATCGAAGACAAGAACAAGACCTGCTTTACAGAGCTTGCAGCCTCAGTAGAAAGCTTTTGACCGAAGCTTAAGCTTAGACCTGCTTTGTGATCAGTTTCAGTCTCTCACACACATATATGTAAGAGAGAGCTTAGGAAGCAGAATAGATTTCAAGGAACACTTACCTAAATCTTGTGCTTTGAACCACCATGAATTCAGGTTGATGTTTAATTAAAAAAATCAGAGACAACCCGGTATTCACGAAGCTCAAAAACTAAGCAACTATATATTAATCACTAAAAGTAAAGTTTAAGGGGAACATAATCCTGTGTTACTGGGTATTGGTTCCTAGGACTCATGCAGATATAGATTCATAGCGCTGTTGTCGATGACTGGAACATTTTGTCTGTTATCTAGTTCTCTTTTTATTTTATTTATTTTTATTAGAATATAGATCATAGGATATAATAGAAGAAGAATATAATTTCTGTATTTATATATGTGTGATTCGCATTAAAATGGGTAGGATACCACGCATGGTGGTTGCGAAATGGAATATTGTAGGGCCAAACCCATTGTAATTCGCATGCATAGACCTTGGACTAGACGGCGGTGGGGGCGGTTTTACTCTTTTTCTCGGCTCCATGTGATGATAAGCCCTATAATTTGCATTTCATGCATTTTGTGACAATTCATTACAAACTAGACTACTCATGAACAAAGCCTTATTTTATTTAGGTTGATAATTACATATCCTATGCCATTCTTCTAAAAGAGTGTTTACAAATTCTACGCTGTCAAACCTCTCATCAGTCATGGTGATATTATTCTTTCATCCCATCACTAGCGCGTAGTACATAGTGAAGTAAGTGTTAACTGAATTATTAATTATTTGCATGAGAAAAGAACATGTTCATGGTATAAAAATTATAAGATAAAAGTATTTAAAATTTCTCTAAAATAGGATAAAAAAAAGCACATTAATTGAATACTAGTATTTTTACCCGTAATAACATTACATGAATATAAATCTGTTAAAATTACGTTAATTTTGTCCTGACATTATAGATTATAGTACAAATGATTTATAGAATTAAACTACTTTTACAAAAAGATCGTTGAGAACAAAAGTTCTGTCGGCTAAAAAGATCATAGACCAGAGTCTCTGTAGATAAAAAATCAAATAATAAAATTTTTAGTTATTATTTTCATGTGAAAGAGTTTAATTTTTTACTCATAATTAATTTTAACGTTCATTATCTAAAATTTAAAAGAATTTAACGTGTATACTTTTACGTTTGATTAGGTGTTAAGTCTGTTGCACAAATAAAAATAATTAATTTTTATGCTTATTATATAAAAATAATATTTTTCTCTATATATAAAAATATATTTAGCTTT
>NC_029785.2:43615011-43634445 GCF_000816755.2 Arachis ipaensis | reverse complement strand
CTTAAAGAAAAAATTATATTTTAATTGTAAAAAAATATCTAGTGACATATTTTGATTTGTCAAATTACTAATATAAATTATAAATTATATATAGAGTGAGAAGGATTGAGCAAAATAGAAAAGGGAGAGAGGTAGATAAGAGAATGTAGGAATGAAGTTTATTAATCTTGAAAGAAAATATTTTCTCTCAATTTTAATAAAAGAGTGTCATGTGACACATTTTGGTTATTAAATTAGTTAGTAATATATAATATATAATACATAATATATAATATAGTGTTCATACCCTGCCCCAATAAATAATGCCAGACCCAACAAGGATAAAGGACCGACTCCATAAAGGGACCTCCACCTCAAACCCGACCTCTTGAAGAGGTCGAACACCACAAAGGAGCCCAACCCTACTTGCCCAAGCAAGTAACTGCCTCCGCGAATCTCTTTTACTATCTCTCTAAAAGATAGATTCCAACAAACTCCCAAGATAAAGGGAACGGCTATCCACCCAAAAAAGGTGGAACTACTCCAACAAATGTGGTTAATGACTCTAATATAAATACACTGACACCCCTTAGGTATAATTTATGTTCTAATCTACTAAAAACCTACCTAAAGCCCTTGTTGCTAACTTAAGCATCGGAGTCTCTTGCAGGTACCACTCACCACCTCTTCACAAGGAACTCAGACGGCGGCACCTCGGCACCAAACAAGTCAGACGCTGCCCCCCAAAGGATCTGGACCTCACGTTCAAGCCCAATTCAATGTTTCAGATAAGTCTCGAAACATTGGCGTCGTTGCCAAGGACCTGGGATTCAACCTATGACGATGGCGGATCATCAGTATGAAGACGGTCATACGGCATCAGAATTTGAACCTAAGCCCCAGATGGAGAACCTTGCCCTTGTCATACCTCTGGATCAACAAATGCATGTTTATTTTGTATTGAATTGAGTGGATTTTGTCAACTATTCTCACACTTATTCATATAAATTGCATGGTTTTGTGAATCCTTCCTAATTTATGCTTAAGAGTGGAAACATGCTTCCTAGGCCTTAAAATTGCTAATTTTTAATCCTATCTTATTACCATTCGATGCTGTGATGTGTTTGTTAAGTGATTTCAGGGTTTATAGGGTATGAATAGCCTAGAGGATGGAAAGAAAGTATGTAAAAATAGAAGGAACACAAGAAATAGGAGAATTGAGAAGCTGGTACCGACGCGTACGTGTGGCAAGCGTCACGTGCCTCACTTAAGGGAACACGCTAGGGGAGATTTCAGAGCTCAATTCTGGCCCAGTTTCGAGCCCAATCTGCATATTAGAGGCTGGGAGTGAAGGAGGATGGGAGAGACATTCCATTAGCTTAGTTTTTAGATAGTTTTGAATTCTAGAGAGAGAAACTCTCACTTCTCTCTAGGGTTTTAGTGTTCTTGTTCATTTTCATTTGAATCCTTGGATTAGATCCTTTTTAGTTTCAGTTCTTGTTATTTTAATTGTAGTTTCTACTCTCCAATTTTACTTAATATTCTTGCAATTTTACTTGTTTTGATTTTGATTTTGAATCTTGTTAGATTTTGATTCCTATTAATGCATTGGGCTTTCTTTCATGTTTATTGATGTTATTTGGTTTGTTATTATCAATTATTGTTAGTAGGTAGCTTGGATTTGAATTTATTTCTCAATTTTACAATGTCTTCTTTTAGTGCATACAAGGTGTTTGTGAAAATGTCTCTTATGATTATGGAGTAGATTTCTACTCTTGGCCTTGGAGTTGAGTATTGGAAACTCTTGAATTGTCAAGGCCTATGGTTGATTGAGTGTTGGAAGTTGCTTGTTAGCTTGAACTTCACCAAAGCTAGTCTTTCACTAGGAGTTGACTAGAACTTGTGAACTCAAGTTAATTGTACCCACTTGACTTTCCTTCAATTGTTAAAGGATAACTAAGTGGAAGGAATAGACAATTCCTGTCACAATTGGTAATGACAATGAGGATAGAAACTTCAATTCTCTCCCCTAGCCAAGACCCTTATATTGATTGATTGTCATTCACTCTTGTTAGCCTTGGTTCTTTAGTTCCCTTACTCTAATTTCATATATTTTATTCACATATATCTCTAGTTGTAGTTATCTTAATGCAATCTTGCTAGTTAGTTAATGCTTGTTTGTTATTTCTAGTTATCTCAATTTAATTCTTGGTTGTTTGTTGCTTTTTACATACTTGTCATTTTACTTCTTCCACAAGCAAACCAAAACCCCAAAAATTCTTAACCAACAATATGCATTCTAGTGTAAGTCCTTGGAAGAACGACCTGGAATTAATACTTCCGGTTATTTTGATTTGTATTGTGACAAACCTTTTAAACTTTGATTAGGGATATCTCTCGGTTGGGACTATACTGTGCGACATTGAATTGGAAAAAATCCTTTGGTAATTTCCTAACAGGTATTTATCCTTCATCAGGAGGAAAGCCCACTAGGAAGAGAAGATCCGTTCGTGGAAGAGATTATGCGGGCTAAAGTTCCTAGGAATTTCAAAACCCCCGACATGGATTTCTACGATGGAACGACCGATCCGAGACACCATCTCAGCAACTTTAAGAGCCGGATGTACCTGGTCGATGCCTCCGATGTCACTCGTTGAAAAGCCTTCCCGACGACTTTAACCAAAGCTGTGATGAAGTGATTTGATAACTTATCCCCTAGGTCGGTCACTGGCTTCGACGACCTGGCAAAGAAGTTTCTTACCAGATTTTCTATTCAGAAAGATAAAGTGAAACATTCCCCAAGTTTTTTGGGAGTTAAACAAGAAGCTAGAGAAACACTCTGGAATTACATGGAGAGATTCAATAAGGCATGCTTGGAGATACAAAACCTACCCACCGAAGCAGTGATAATGGGATTAGTAAGTGGCCTTAGAGAATGGCCGTTTTCTCAATCCATATCCAAGCAACACCTAGGTTCTTTAAACGAAGTGCAAGAGTAGGGAGAAAAAAATATATCAACATGGAAGAAAACTCCCGATTAAAGTAACATTTCCCGCAACCCAACCTGCCCTATCCACCTCGGAAAAAAGAAAAAGAACCCAAAATGAAAGAAGAGCACAACCCGGAGAAACCTCGAAGATACCATAACTACACCTCCTCCCGGTCTCTCTGGTAGACGTTTACAGAGAAATATGCCACACCGAAAAGTTTCCACCACCTCGTCCGATTAAGCACAAGAAGGCAGGAAGCCGGACATAATATTGTGAGTACCACAAACTCTATGGGCATTCTACCAACGAATGTTACTATTTGAAGAATATCATAAAAAAATTGGTCAGAGAAGGCTGACAAGAACGTCCACCTCAAACTCCCGAGTGACACATACATATGATAAATGGGAAATTGCTGGAGGAGGAATATCCAAATCATCACGAAAAAAGGCATCTTAAGGAGGTATACCAGGTCAGGGAAGACAGTAGGTATTGCGACCTGCCCACCATCTCATTCACTAAAGAGGATGCTCAGGGAGTGATAAACCACTATTTTATGGTTTATCTTGTATTTAGTTGAGTGGTTTCATCAAGTCTTTACCCACTTATTCATATGATTTGCATGATTTTAGAATCCCTTCCTAGTTTTGTTCTAAGGTTGAAAACTTGCTTCCTAGAGATCTTTAATTTGTGTATTTTAATTCTCCTTTATACCATTCGATACCGTAATCCGTGTGTTAAGTGTTTCAGGCTTCATAGGGTAGGAATGGCTTAGAGAATGGAGAGGAAGCTTGCAAAAATGGAAGGAACACAAGAAACTAAGGAGATAACCAGCGAGCATCAACGCGCGCGCATGGCTCACGCGAGCGCGCGATATGAAGAAATTTGCAGCGACGCGTGCGCATGCCTGACGCAAACGCGTGGATTGGAGTTCTGTAAGACGACGCGTGCGCGTGACTGACGCGTACGCGTGACAAGAAAATTCGCCAAATGACGCGCACGCATGACTGACGCGTACGCGTGACATGCGCGATCTGCAGAAATAACTGAAAATGCTGAGGGCGATTTCGGGCCGAGTTTTGACCCAGTTTTTGGCCCAAAAACACAGACTAGAGCCAGGGAACGTGCAGAGACTCAACACACATTCTCATTAGCATAGTTTTTAGTTTTCAGATCTGAATCTAGAGAAAAAATTATTCTTCCTCTAGGTTTTCTTTACATTCATAGTTTATTATTTTTATGCTTTCGCTTTTGGATATTGAAGAGTCATCACCTCCATTGAAGATACTATTCTAGTTTATTTTCTTACTTCCTATTTATTTATTCCATATTCTTAATTCTTGTTTAGAGTTACAATTGGATTATTTTTAGAATTTATCAATGCAAAGGATTACTCTTACTTTTAATTAATTTTGAATTTCTATTTTATTTAAATTATTATGTCTCTTTTCTATTCCAAACTTCCAATAACGAAGATGGTATCCATGTTGATGGAGTAGACTCCCAACTTGACATGGGGGTTGATTAAGAGGAGACACTTGAGTTGGAATGCTCAAGTGAATAGTTAAATTGGAAGTTGTTGGCTAATTCTGTATTTACTAACGCTAGACCTTCCCAAGGGAAAGGACTAGGATTTGAAAATAAGAGTTAGCTCAATCACTTGACTTTCCTTTATTTAGTAAGGGTTAACTAAGTGAAAATAATAACCTCTTTATACTACACTTGAGAGGATTCCAACAAGGATAGAACTTCCAATTAATCATTCCCCCAATTAAGGCTTTTTATTTTGAATAATATAAATCCCTTTTAATTTTCATTGTACTTATTTACAGTTGTTTATTTTTATGTCATTCAACTCTCAAAACTTCTTGGAAACTCCTGATTAATGAATTAGCACCCTTTTTGGCAACTCGTTGGGAGACGACCTGGGACTCATACTCCCAGTATTTTTATTCTAATCTTTGTGACAACCTTTCTAAATTGATGAGGCGGATCTTAGTTGGTTAAGGACTATACTCGCAACGTATTTCCTAAATCAAATTCTTAATTGGCTTACTCCCGCCTTACGCATCAATTTTTGGTGCCGTTGCCGGGGAGTTGCAATTGTGTGCTAAATTATTAATTAGTGTACATATTTTTTTTATTTGCATATTTTATTTTATTTTATTACCATGAGCTGTATGTTTCTTTCATTGAATGACGCGTTCATTGCCTGATCCGAGCTTAGCTGCATTTGACCCTGAAATTGAAAGAACTAGTTCACATATTAGGCGAGCTCGGCGTAGGCTAGCCTCTGAGGGTGGTGAAGTGATTGTTATCGATTCACCGGTCTCATTTGAGGGCGAATCTGAACCACCATCTGAGGGAGAAACAAGCTCCTTTACTACTGATTTAGTTGATTCACATGCAGATAACATGGCAGCACCTAGGAGGATTACTCTCCAGGAAGCTGGAGCCCCAGATTTTACACTGCAACCGTATCAAGTGCATCATCCAACTCTGGCTGCAGATTTTGAGCTGAAGACTGCACTAATCAACTTGATGCCCAAGTTTCATGGCTTACCTGCTCAGGAGCCTATCAAGCACCTAAGGGATTTTTAGACAGCCTGTTCTACTGTTAGGCGTCATGGTGCAAATGAAACTTCTATTCTGTTAACCGCCTTCCCATTTTTTCTTGAGGGGAAGGCAAGGGAGTGGTACTACTCCCAACCTGAAGCAACTGTTACCAACTGGGATACGCTCAGGAGAAAATTCTTGGAGAAATACTTTCTAGATGAAGTTACAGATAGATTGAGGAAAGAGATCTCCTGCATTGTTCAAGGTGAATCGGAGACTCTCTATGAGTACTGAGAGCACTTTAAGAACCTTTTGGATGCATGTCCCATCACATGATTGATAGGCTGGTGTTGATCAGCTACTTCACTCAAGGCATGAAGCCTCGGGATAAGACTACATTAGATGGAGCTAGTAATGGTTCTCCGAAAAAGTACAAGACCGCAGATGAAGCATGGCAACTGATCAGTGACTTAGCTGAGTCCACTCGGAACCACAGGCACAGGAACAACCACTCAAAGGCTGTTGTAGAGGTTTCCTCTAGCAGTGAGACTACTGCCATCACATAAGCTATATGTGAAATGACCAACCTACTGAAGCAGATACAGTTGAATCAGCAACAAGCTCAGCCTCTCCCACCATAACAAAGCCAACAGTTAGTTCTCCAAAGAGTATGCGAAATCTGTGCTGATTATAGTCACTACACTGATGAGTGCCCGCAGCTCCAACAAGAAGACAACACTGTGGCAGCTACTCATAACTTCTATGACCGCCCGAATCAAGGATACAATCAACAAGGCGGTAACTACAGCCAAGGTGGGAACTATAACCAAGGGTGGCAGGACAAATATAACAGAGGAGGTAGAGACACCAATGAAAATCAGAGGTGGAATAACAACAACAGACAGCAGAATCAGAACCAGCCTTATAGAGCACCTCACCTAAGGCAGTCCCAAGGACCCCAGCACAACCAACAACAGGCCCCTCAGATCACTTATCCTCCTTCCTCATCAAATGATGAGATGCTTCGTTCTCTTGCACAAGGACAACAAGATATGCAGACTACACTAAACTCTACTCTAAATGGTCTGAATGCCACTTTACAAGCTCTCGTTTCTCGGATAGATTTATTACCTGCTTCTACCAATCAGCCTTCAAGCTCTAGTGGAATTCTTTCTCAACCCTTACCTAACCCCAAGGGTGGCATCAATTCCATCACTCTGAGGTCTGGAACCACTCTGCAAGAGAGGAACCAGGAGGAGCCAAGCCCACAAGAACACGCCCCAGTTGAAGACTTAGTTGAAGTAGAAGATGCTGAAGAGGAAGAAGAAGTACAAGACATAGCTGAAGAAGAAGTAGTTTAGCCAAGGAATGGAGTACCAAAGGATACAGAAGCTGCAAGTGGCGCCATTCCTATCCCATTTCCACACCTTGCAAGGAAGTCCAGGAAGCAGATGGAACTTGATCCCAAAATGGTAGAAATTTTCAAAAAGGTTGAGGTAACTGTTCCCCTTTTTTATGTTATTCAACAAGTACCTAAATATGCAAAGTTTCTGAAAAATTTATGCATACATAAAGATAAAATTAATAAATTAGAAACTATTCCTTTACGTAGTTCTATATCTGCTTTAATGGGAGGTATATGACGAACAGGATTTTTGCCAGTAAAGAATGTCATAAAAACAGTCGCGTTGTAGATATAGTTTCTAAACCAACAAAAATCCCTTTCATGCAAATGTTTTGATTGTCACAAGTAACAAACCCCTTTAAAATTGATAACCGAGTATTCAAACCTCGGGTCGTCTTCTCAAGGAATTGCAGGGAGGTATGTTCTTATTATTGGTTATGAGTCTTGTAAATATTAGGGGTTTTAGAAAGTAAGGTAGGGGTTTTAGAAAGTAAGGGAGCAGTATGTTGAATGGCAAGTAAAATAAAATAATGATAATAAAATCTCTTGGCAAGATATGAGAAATTGAAGGTCCTATCCTAGTTATCCTTATCAGGTGTGAAGAGAATTGGGTTTTAATCCCACTTGGTCAGCCTTTACTAACCAAAGGAAGGTTAAGTAGACTGATTAGCTTGATTCTCAAGTCCTAGTCAACTCCTGTGGAGAGACTAGCTTTTAGAGCAATCCTAGCCCAAGCAGAATCTGCCAATTTCAATCACTTGCTGAGTTTGATAACTCAAGTATTACTAATCACTTGACCAAAGCTAAAAGGAAGAAAAGTCTACTTGAATGAAAATAATTTGGATAAACAAAGAGCAGTAATAAATTAAAGAAAGTAATCATGAGTCTGAAATACCTCAAATTATATTAAATAAAATATTCAAATCATAACATGGAAAAGTTCATAAATTAAATTGGAAAAATAAATAAAAATAAAGAACCTGGGATTGAGAGCCACTCCTAAAACTAAGAGAAATCCTAAATCCTAATCCTAAGAGAGAGGAGAGAACCTCTCTCTCTAAAAACTACATCTACTCCTAAAATTGTGAATATTGAAAGCTTGATTATGAATGGATGCATTTCTCCATTTTATAGCCTCTAATCTGTGTTTTCTGGGTCGCAAACTGGGTCGGAAACAGCCCAGAATTCGCTGGTTGTGAATTCAAACACGCTGATTTTTGTCATTGCGATGCGTCCGCATGGAGCACGCGATCGCGTTGCCTAGCGTCAGAGCAACTATGGCATATTATATATCAAATCGAAGCCCCGGATGTTAGCTTTCCAACGCAACTGAAACCGCATCGTTTGGACTTCTGTATCTAAAGTTATAGCCGTTTGAGTGCGAAGAGGTCAGGCTGGACAGCTTAGCAGTTTCTCCAACTTCTTGTATTCCTTCCACTTTTGCATGCTTCCTTTCTATCCTCTGAGCCATTCCTGTCCTGTAATCTCTGAAAACACTTAACACACATATCAAGGCATCTAATGGTAATAAGAGAGGATTAATATTTGGTAATTTAAAGCCAAAGAAGCATGTTTTCAATCAAAGCACATAATTAGGAAGGCAAAGTCAAGTGGACTAAAATCTGAATCCTTAATTAACTTAAACTTTCCACCTAACTTTAGACAATCCATGTAATCATAATACCACATCTAACTATCCATTAACCATGTTTTCCACATATTCATGCATTCTAATTTCAAGTACAGTACATATGCATTACTTTTACCACTTACTTTGGGGCATTTTGTCCCCTTTTACTTAATTGCTCTTTTTCTCTTTTTTTTTTTATATTATATTTTTATTTTATTTTGTTTTTCTCAATGCATATGATTAAATTATTGAATACATGAATCATGTCCCAAACATTTCTTTCACATTTTTAAAAAATTCTAACATACTCAATTCTCAAACCAAATGGTTCCAAACCTAATTTTTCCACATTTAAATCATAAGCACTCTCACTAGTCTAAGCTAACCAAGGATTCAAATTAAGGACATTATTGTTTTTCGCTTAGAGTTAATGATGTGCTAAATAAAAAGAACAAAGGGGTAAAATAGGCTCAAAATTAGTTTGCAAGGGATAATGAAAGGTAAGGCCATATGGGTATGTAAGCTTAGTGAGACAAAGGCCTCAATCATGTAAGTGTATGCATACATTAAACAATGGAAATATAGAATCAAGCAAGACAAAGATCACAATTTTAGAGAGAAAAATACACACTAAAATAGAATTTTGGTTGATAAAATGCAACCAATTCAAATAGGCTCAAAAAATCTCACAGGTTTTGTGTGTTCGAGCTCTAAACCATGTTCCAGTATAATATCTCTTCAAACAAGTGTAACATTAAATTTTATTCAAATTAGTGAAATTCTCTAAAAATTTTCTTGAAAAAGAAAATATTACTTCAACCAAGTGGTAAAATATGTAAAAAATCAAATAAACATGCAATCAAATATGCAAATGCAATAATGAATAAGGAAAATAAATCATTGGTGTTGAGATAGAGGAGTAACTAACCCATGGAGATCGGTATCGACCTCCCCACACTTAAAGATTACACCGTCCTCGGTGCATGCTGAGATGTGCAGGTGGACGGGTTGCTCCAACTGACGCTTGTAGATGGAGGTGCCTTAGTTGGAGGTCTCTTGGTTCCTTTCCTTGCTGGTGTCTTGTCAGTGGCCTTCTCTTTTTTCTTTCTTGGTACCCATGCCTAAGGAAGAAGAAAAAAGGAAGAGTGTAAAATATAGAAAACTAAGACTGGAAGGGAGGAAATTCCAAGTGATAAGGAATGCCAAAGGAAAGATGATAGCCCAACTACATGGTAGCTACAACATGTAGGAAAGACAACAATAAAGATAAAAAAGGGGCAATATCAAATCTCTCCTCAGAATAGCCACATGCTCAAATAAATTAAGGCACTTATCCAAATAAAACTCCAACACCAACATAAAAATGCATGAAAAAGAATTGAAAAAGAAAAAGGAAAAAACAAATAAATGCATTAAATTAAAGGGATAGAAGAGTAGAGGGGAAGAAGGAGAGAAAGAAAGAAGAAAGAAGAGAGAAGAAGAAAGAAATTAGAATTTGGGGAAGAAAAGATAAGATATTTTTGGCTAATTTAGATAAGCTGTGCGGCGCAAGCGACGCGGTCGTGTGACCCGTTTTAGGCTAATGGCGCGAGGGTAGCCTCACACTCGCACAACTCTCTGTTCAAAATTATATTAGTGCCAAATTTTAAGTGACGCGATCGCGTAGGGCATGCGATCGCGTGAGTGGGCTTTAGAAGGATATGACCCGATCGCGTGGGTCACGCGGCCGCGTGGGAAGGATTATGTGTTCAGCACCAATCCAGCACCACTTTCGCACAACTTTCGGTCGTGCACCACTTTGACGTCGAAATCCTGGTCACGCGGCCGCGTGGGGCACGCGGTCGCGTGGGAGGCCATGATTCCCATATGACGCGGTCGCGTGGGACGATTTGTGCCATTGGCACGCCTCCAGCCACGTTCCTGCGTAACTTTCTGTTCGTTTATTATTTCTCCCATCTCCTTGCGATGCAGACGTGTCGATGATGCGGTCGCATCGCGTAACAATTTTTTTTATAATGCAGAATGCAATGCTAATATGAATGTTATGCAAAACTCCAGGTTCAATAAAATAAAATAGAACTCGAAAACAAATAAAATTAAATAAAAATGAAAAAAAAGAACGATCATACCATGGTGGGTTGTCTCCCACCTAGCAGTTTTAGTTAAAGTCCTTAAGTTGGACATTTGATGAGCTTCCTGTTATGGTGGCTTATGCTTGAACTCATCCAGGAATCTCCACCAATGTTTGTAATTCCAATGGCCTCCGAGATCCCAAACTAGGCGCAGAAAGCCTTCAAGCAAGTTAAAGCAAGTGACAAGTCCCCAAGAGTGTTGATTTCTAGACTAAATTCCGGGTCCCAAATCTTGCTTTTGCACCTGTCTTTGTGTTGATCATCATGATTCCATCCGGGTAGCAAGCAATCTGAATTCTCACTAAAGCAGCCAAACAACTTCCTAGACCCATTCAATTGAGCTCTATACCAACCTTTGCGTTTAAACTTAAAGCTTCCAACCATAATGAACCTTGCAGGATAATTCTTACCACTGGCCATCTTCTTCTTACTCTTAATGCCACAAAGAGCTCTAAGTTGACCATCCGTCTCCAGTAGCCCATATTCAAGTGGGATTAAAAAGCTAAGGGATATGAATTTTACCCACTTGAATGTTGTGAAGGATGATGGCAACTTAGGGGGAGGTATTTCTAATGAGATTGCAAGCTCTACTCCCTTGTGCTCTTCTCTGACAACTTCTACCTCTTTTCAAGTTTCTTCAATACCAACCTCTTCCTCTTGGTAGCTTTCTTCCAATTCAATTTTCTCTTTATTGCTTTCCAAGGGCATGGGAGGTTGTGCTTCTTCTTCTTGAATCTCCATCTCTTGATCGACCTCTTCCAAGTCCTTAACCATGACATGCCTTGGAGGTTGTACACCCTCTTCAACATCAATTTCAAACATCTTGGAAGGAGGATTTATGAATGGACTTTCCAATGGAGGTTCAACATCTCCTAAGTCTTCAACCACTTCTTCCTCCTCTATGGCAGGCGTAGCTTCTTCCAATTGTTTTAATATAAAATCGTGCTGTTCACTGTTCACCGGAGTTTCTAATATCTCCTTCATGCTACGTTCTTCATTAGATTGTCTACATGGTATTGTGGGAGGTCCTTGAATGTTCGAACATCTGGCAAGTAATTGACTCATTGCTTGCTCCAGTTGATGAATGGTTGTTTGAAGTTTTGCACATGTTTCTGTGAGACGATCCGTTGATTCTTGTTGCGCTCTGCTATCATAAGTAGGATCATAGTGCTCTTGGATTGATGGATATGGAGATGGCAGATATTGAGGTGGTGGTTCTTGGGAGTAATTGAGTTGGAATTGGGGTGGTTCTATATATGGTTCATATGGCTCATAAGGTGGTTGGTATGGTGGTTGAGGGTTAGGATCATATGAAGGTGAATGGTGGTAAGGGGCTTGCGAGTATGGTGGTCCAAAGTCATGTTGAGGAAAGGGTTCATAGGTATATGGTGGTGGTTGTTGATAATTAAAAGGGCGCTCACCATAGCCATTGCCTTGATATGCATCACAGAATGATTGTTGATAGTCCATTGGAGGTGGTTGTTGCCATGAGGGTTGATTAAATCCTTGTGGCTCCTCCCATCTTTGATTCTTCCAACCTTGATGCCTGTTCTCATTATAGTTTCCATTCCTAACAACAACATTGGAATCAAACTTGAAGCGAGAGGGGTGAGAACTCATAGTTAGTTAATAAAAATTTAAAAACAAAAATAAAAGCAAATTTGAAATTTTGATTTTTGAAATAAGATAAGATAAGATAAAAATTTTTAAAATAAAAACCAATAACCTCTTAATTTACGAAAAAGCAAAAAAATAAAAATAAAAATAAAAACAAATCAAAAGCAAATATTTACAATAACCAATAATAAGGCACACATTTGCAATTCCCCGGCAACGACGCCATTTTGACGAACATGATTTTTGCCAGTAAAGAATGTCATAAAAACAGTCGCGTTGTAGATATAGTTTCTAAACCAACAAAAATCCCTTTCGTGCAAACGTTTTGGTTGTCACAAGTAACAAACCCCTTTGAAATTGATAACCGAGTATTCAAACCTCGGGTCGTCTTCTCAAGAAATTGCAGGGAGGTATGTTCTTATTATTGGTTATGAGTCTTGTAAATATTAGGGGTTTTAGAAAGTAAGGTAGGGGTTTTAGAAAGTAAGGGAGCAGTATGTTGAATGGCAAGTAAAATAAAATAATGATAATAAAATCTCTTGGCAAGGTATGAGAAATTGGAGGTCCTATCCTAGTTATCCTTATTAGGTGTGAAGAGAATTGGGTTTTAATCCCACTTGATCAGCCTTTACTAACCAAAGGAAGGTTAAGTGGACTGATTAGCTTGATTCTCAAGTCCTAGTCAACTCCTGTGGAGAGACTAGCTTTTAGAGCAATCCTAGCCCAAGCAGAATCTGCCAATTTCAATCACTTGCTGAGTTTGATAACTCAAGTATTACCAATCACTTGACCAAAGCCAAAAGGAAGAAAAGTCTACTTGAATGAAAATAATTTGGATAAACAAAGAGCAGTAATAAATTAAAGAAAGCAATCATGAGTCTGAAATACCTCAAATTATATTAAATAAAATATTCAAATCATAACATGGAAAAGTTCATAAATTAAATTGGAAAAATAAATAAAAATAAAGAACCTGGGATTGAGAGCCACTCCTAAAACTAAGAGAAATCCTAAATCCTAATCCTAAGAGAGAGGAGAGAACCTCTCTCTCTAAAAACTACATCTACTCCTAAAATTGTGAATATTGAAAGCTTGATTATGAATGGATGCATTTCTCCACTTTATAGCCTCTAATCTGTGTTTTCTGGGCCACAAACTGGGTCGGAAACAGCCCAGAATTCGCTGGTTGTGAATTCAAACACGCTGATTTTTGTCACTGCGACGCGTCCGCATGGAGCACGCGGTCGCGTCGCCTAGCGTCAGGGTAACTATGGCATATTATATATCAAATTGAAGCCCCAGACGTTAGCTTTCCAACGCAACTGAAACCGCATCGTTTGGACCTCTGCATCTGAAGTTATAGCCGTTTGAGTGCAAAGAGGTCAGGCTGGACAGCTTAGCAGTTTCTCCAACTTCTTGTATTCCTTCCACTTTTGGATGCTTCCTTTCTATCCTCTGAGCCATTCCTACCCTGTAATCTCTGAAAACACTTAACACACATATCAAGGCATCTAATGGTAATAAGAGAGGATTAATATTTGGTAATTTAAAGCCAAAGAAGCATGTTTTCAATCAAAGCACATAATTAGGAAGGCAAATGTAAAACCATGCAAATAGTATGAATAAGTGGGTAAAGAGTTGATAAAATCCACTCAATTGAGCACAAAATAAACCATAAAATAGTGGTTTATCAGTATACCTGAAAAATGTAGTGACCTAGGTCCATGCATGGTTAACTGTACTATTAGAGGTGTAATATTTTCTGACTGCATGTGTGATTTAGGAGCGTGTGTTAGCATAATGCCATTGTTTATATATGATGCTTTGAGGCTCTCTCCCTTAAAAAGGTCGGCAGCTCATTTTGTGTTAGCAGATAAAAACATTATTACAGTGGTTGGAATTGCCGAAGATGTATTAGTGAGCATTAAGGGGCTCACATTTCCCATTGACTTCTATATCTTGGAAATGACCCCTAATGACTCAGGAAGACCATCATCAATCCTGCTTGGAAGACCATTCTTGAAGACTTCAAAATTCAAGCTGGATGCATTCTCAGGAACTTACTCCTTTGAGATAGATGGCAGAGCAGTGAGTTTCAGTTTAAATGAAGCTATGAAGCACCCTCCGGAAGATCATTCTATCTTCCAGTGCGACATCGTTGATGAAACTGTAGCTGAAGTTTACCAAGAAGAAGTAAAAGAAAAGCACATGGAGCAAGGTCCAAGTGTGGGGACACCCTCTGAACATAATGAAGACACCTTGCCATTATCACTAGTTCCAGATAATCCAGAGCCTAGCCATGAGCAGAAATTGGAATTAAAGACACTTTCTCCCCACCTCAAGTATGCTTACCTTGAGGATAATCAGAAGTTCCCAGTTATCATTGCAAGGGAACTCACTTTCCAACAAGAGGAACAGCTGCTTAGCGTGCTGAGAAGACACAAGAAAGCAATTGGGTGGACCTTGGCGGATATAGTAGGCATCAACCCTCAAGTTTGTGAGCACAGAATATTCTTAGAAGAGGGATCAAAGCTTGTCCGTCAACCCCAAAGAAGACTGAATCCCACCATCTTAGAAGTTGTCAAGAAAGAAGTGACCAGGCTACTTGAAGCAGATATCATTTACCCCATCTTAGACAGTGAGTGGGTCAGTCCAGTACAAGTGGTGCCCAAGAAATCTGGAGTCACTACAATAAAGAATGAGCATGGAGAGCTCCTGACAACTAGAGTGCAGAATTCATGGAGAGTTTGCATCGATTACAGGCGTCTCAACCAAGCTACTCACAAGGATCACTACCCCTTGCCATTTATTGATCAGATGCTTGATCGCCTGTCAGGTAAATCCCATTACTGCTTTTTAGATGGTTATACAGGCTATTTTCAAATTCATATAGCTCCTGAAGATCAGGAAAAGACTACTTTTACATGTCCCTTTGGAACGTATGCATATAAGAGAATGCCTTTTGGCTTATGTAATGCACCGGCTACTTTCCAAAGATGCATGATGAGTATCTTTTTAGATCTTATTGAGAACTGTATAGAAGTATTTATGGATGATTTTAGCGTTTATGGTGATTCCTTTAACCTTTGCTTGGATAGTTTAGCTAGAGTATTAGACAGGTGTGTTAGTTCAAACCTTGTATTGAGCTTTGAAAAGTGTCACTTTATGGTAAAACAAGGGATTGTTCTAGGACATGTTGTCTCCAATACTGGTATTTCTATAGTTCCAGCAAAGGTAGATGTCATTTCTAGTTTAACTTACCCCTCCTCCGTGAGGAAAGTCCGTTGGTTCCTTGGCCATGCAGGTTTCTATAGGAGATTCATTAAGGACTTCAGTAAGGTAGCATTACCTTTATCCAGACTACTATAGAAAGATATTGAGTTCGAGTTCAGTGAGGATTGCATGCAAGCATTTGATAAGATGAAAATCGCCCTGACTCAAGCTCCAATTGTGAGAGAACCAGACTGGAGCCAGCCATTTGAGATTATGTGCGACGCCTTCAACCATGCAGTAGGAGCGACGTTGGCTCAGCGCGAAGGTAAGGATCCTTTCGTAATTGCTTATGCATCTAAAACCTTAGACGCTGCTCAGTCTAATTACACCACCACTGAAAAAGAGCTTCTGGCTATTGTTTTTGCTCTGGATAAATTCTGAGCCTATTTACTTGGTACTAAGGTGGTAGTGTACTCAGACCATGCAGCTCTAAAATATTTATGAGCTAAAAAAGAGTCCAAACCAAGGTTGATACGTTAGGTACTGTTGCTGCAAGAATTTGATTTAGAAATTAAGGATAGGAGTGGTAACCAGAATTTAGTGGCAGACCACTTGAGTCGCCTTGAGCACATTAAGGATGACTCCACTCCTATCAATGATGCTTTTCCATTTGATAGCTTGCATGCAGTATCTGAAGTAGTTCCTTGGTATGCACCTGTAGCCAACTATCTAGTCAACCATACTTTCCCTCCAAATTTTACTAAACATCAAAGGGACAAGCTGAAAAGTGAGTCTAAATGTTATATATGGGATGACCCATATTTATGGAGGTGTGGTGCTGACCAGATAATTAGAAGGTATGTGCCTCAATCAGAATTCCAGTCCATTTTAGAGGCCTGCCACTCTTCTGAGAGTGGAGGACATTTTGGCCCTCAAAGAACAGCTAGAAAAATCCTAGACTGTGGATTCTGGTAGCCTACTCTTTTTAAAGATGCTGCTGCCTTTTATAAATCTTGTTCCCCATGCCAAAGGTTTAGTAATATATCCAAGAGGGATTAGATGCCCCAACAGATTATGCTTTTCTGTGAAATTTTTTATGTTTGGGGCATTGACTTCATGGGTCCATTTCCGAACTCTAGTGGTTATCTTTATATATTGTTAGCTGTAGATTATGTTTCTAAATGGGTGGAAGCAATTCCTACCCGTACTGATGATGCTAACACTGTTGTTTCCTTTGTTAGAAACCATATTATCTGTCGTTTTGGATCACCACGAGCAATCGTGAGTGATCAAGGCACTCACTTCTGTAATAGGAGATTAGCAGGATTACTGAAGAAGCATGGGATTGTTCACAAAGTAGCAACAGCTTATCATTCCCAGACTAATGGGCAAGAAAAAGTATCTAATAGAGAAATAAAGTACATTCTGGAGAAGATAGTAAAGCCTCATAGGAAGGACTAGAGTGCCAGGCTACAAGATGCACTCTGGACATATCGAACAGCGTACAAGACACCCATCTGGATGAGCCCCTTCTGCTTAGTGTACGGAAAGGCTTGCCACCTTCCAGTAGAGGTGGAACACAAGGCTTTCTGGGCTGTAAGGGAATGAAACATGAATTTTGAGAAAGCTGGTGCTGAAAGGAAGCTGCAACTAGCAGAATTAGAGAACCTTCGCCTAAAAGCATATGACAACTCCAGGCGATACAAAGAGAAGGTGAAGGCTGTCCATGAAAAGCACATAAAAAGGAGAGAGTTCAGACCAGGGGAGTTAGTTCTTCTTTATAACTCCAGACCGAGGCTCATGCCAGGAAAACTGAGATTAAGATGGGAAGGTCCCTATAGAGTAGAGAAGGCAAAGCCATATGGAGTTTTTCACCTGCGTCATCCTTCTAGATCCAAATTCATTAAGGTCAATGGACATCACCTAAAGCTTTATCATGGTGAGAAGATGAAGGATAAAAAAGAACTAGAGGTCTTCCTCTTGGAAGACCCACCAACAGAAGCAGAATGAGCTTGAAGACCGTCCAACTTAAGGACGTAAAAGCAAAGTGTTAGGTGGGAGACAACCCACCATGGTATGATCGTTCTGTTTCAGTCTTAGTTTTGTTTTATTTTATTCTCCTTTATTTTTCATAGTGACTCTTCTCATAATCTCTGCATATAGTCTGCATTTGCATTTGCATTCTGCATAAAGAAAAAAGCACGCGACGCGCGAGCGTCGCTAACGCGTACGCGTCATATGTGCATTTGGAACAATTAAGAAAAGAAGCAGAGAGTTACGCGGGAGCATGGCTGGAGGCATGCCTTAGGCACAAACACGCCCACGCGTACGCGTCCCTGACGCGTCCGTGTCGCTTGCGAAATTAGCCCTCCACGCGTGCGCGCCACCCACGCGCATGCGTGACCCTGCAAAATTGACGTAAAGAGGTGTATGGCCAGAGAGTTATGATGGTGTGGGGCTGGAATTGTACTGGAAGCACAAACCCCATCACGCGTACGCGTCACTCACGCGTACGCGTCATTTTTCCAAAACAGGCCACTCACGCGTGCGCGTCCCTCACGCACACGCATCACCCTAAATTTTGGCAATGTGCGTATGAAACAGAGAGTTGTGCGTACGCGAGGCTGCTCTCACGCCAATAAGCACAATTCAGGTCACGCGTACGCGTCACGCACGCGTACGCAACACTTGAAAATAGAGCCAACCACGCGAACGCATGCTCCACGCGTCTGCGTCACCTGCGCCGTACAATTTATCCAGATCAGCGCCAGAATTCCTATCTTTTCTTCCCTAATCCTAATTCTTTCTTCCTCCTTCTTAATTATTTCCTCTCCCTTCTTTCTCCTCTATTCTTTCTTACTTTCTACTACTTTCTTTCACTCTTAATCTTCTTCATCAAGGTTCTTTTCTTCTTCCCTTTTTACTTTTCCATTATTGCTTTTATTTATGTTTTCTCCTTCTTTTTCTTTTTACCTTCATTATCTATGCTTTCTTTTTGTTTCTTTTTGTATTATTTTAATTGGTGTTAGAAATTTAATTGGGTGATTGTTTTCTTCTATATTTTGCTTGTGGATTATTAAAGGAATTGTTTGACATTTAATATTAATTCTTAAGGGTTGCTTGCATGTTCAAATTTAATACTTTCAACAACATATTTACCATGCATGCTAAGTGTTTGTGAAAAAGCCCGTATGGCGTTGTGCATTCTTTTTAAATTATTCTATCCTACTACTTTAACGCCTATTTTTCACAAAACCCCTTTTCATATATTATTGATTGAATATAATTGTCAATACAAACAGATTGTTAATTTGAAACACTTGATAATCAAATTAGGCAATTAATGCTTGATCTATGCTACTCATGCCTTTGCCGACATGCCAATAAACGTCTTGCATCTACTTGCCATAACATGCACTTGCTATATTTCCATTGATGAACTTATCACATGTAGTCGCGACCATGTGTTAACGATATCCTTCTTTACCATGCAATGATTATCACTTGTACCATCCTCTTCCTTGCTCAAACCCTTAGCTTTACATGTTACTTTCTTCTTCCCTTTTCATGATGGCCACCAAGAAGGGTAAAGAGAAAGCTACTCCCAAA
Source organism: Arachis ipaensis (assembly GCF_000816755.2). Classification (NCBI taxonomy): domain Eukaryota; kingdom Viridiplantae; phylum Streptophyta; class Magnoliopsida; order Fabales; family Fabaceae; genus Arachis; species Arachis ipaensis. The sequence continues at coordinate 43,615,314 of NC_029785.2, read as the reverse complement.
CCACCGGCAAGGAAAGGAACAAAAAGAGCACTAGTTTCAGAGCCATCTTCAACAACAGTCAACAAAGCGAGTCAAGAGGATCATCAAGGTCGATGAAAAAGAGAAAGCCTTTCCAGCAAAGGACACTGCACGGTTCACTAACTGCTACTGTGAGCAGATGTTTCCCATCCTGGCTGAGCAGAACTATAACAATGAGTACCTACTCATCCTCCTGACCCACATTGTTAAATTTGTTGAGCCCCGCATTGAGCGAAGACAATGGGAATTCTTACGGAGACAGCCACGGCAGGTTAACCTTTCATG
>NC_029785.2:43487095-43614811 GCF_000816755.2 Arachis ipaensis | reverse complement strand
TGGTGTATCCTTACAGACCAGCCTCTCAATTTACCAAGACACCTTCGGCATGCTATGGGACACGTACAGATTGCGGACAACCTACCTTTTCCCGCCTTGGTTTTAGATCTAGTCTCAGCAGCCGGAGTCTCCTACAGAGCTGGGGACACCAAGACCATGATTCCACGGGATGATCAGTACGTCCCTAACGGGAAGTACATCAGACCTCCAGCAGCCACTACTAGCCAGACAGCAGAATCGGCCGGAGATATTCCTTCTCCTTCCACATCACAAGCACCTTCAACAAATCAACTGCTCCTTTAGATACTTGAGAGGTTGGACCGGCTTGACCGGCAGGGAAAGCGAAGAGAGCGCCATAACAAGCGCCGATTTACATACCTCAATGAGCTGCTTGTTGGTAACCACCCACCTGAAGAAGACCCAGACACCCCGGACTCCACTTCATTTACCAGCATAGGGAGCCATGACAGTCTCGATTGTGGAGATGCTGCTACCAGCCCCCCTTTGTTCCTGACTGATGGCACCGAAGACGATGCCAAGCTTTAAGTGTGTGGAGGTCGGTCAGTACCTGACTTTCAGAGGTATTTTCTCTTTCTTAACACCAATAAATTATTTATTTTTCTTTTGTTTAGGATAGGATAGAATGCATGTTCTAATTGGTTGGAAAATAATAAATTTCTTTTTAAGACCCTATTTTTGAAAAATTTCACTAATTTAAATAATTTTTTTTTTGTCTTAAACTTGTTTGAAGACTGTAATTTGGAACATATTTTTAAGTTAAGAACACACAACCTGTGAGATTTGAGCCTAATTGCATGGTTACACTATTTAACCATAATATTATTTCTTGTGTGTTTTCTTCTCTATAATTGTAATCTTTACTTTGTTCCATCCTATATGTCCAATGTTAATGTATTTATATGCATGCATATGATTGAGGCTATTATTTGATTATTAACTCACTTATCCCGAATAGCCTACCCCTTCAATTACCTTTGTTAGCCACTTTGAGCATTTTAATCTCATTTGTTCTATATTTTACCACATCACTAGCCTTAAGCGGAAAAATAAGTAATCACCCCAATTGAATCTTTGGTTAGCTTAAGATAGAGATTATGTGTCAATTAAGTATGGGAAACTATGGGAACATGGGTTAATAAGGGAATATGTTATGTTTTTACTTTGATAAAATATTAGAAATTTGGGTACCTACTCATGTGAAACCAGAAAAATTAAAAAAAAATCCATGTGCATTGATAAATTGTGTTTACTTTTATTTTTAACTATATAAAAAAAAAACCACCAAAAATATTCAATAAATAAATAAATAAATAAATAAGGGTACAAAATTATCCCAAATCCTAAGTTTAATAAAAGATCGATGCATATGGGATAAAAATTAAAAGAAAAGTTGATGCATGAGTATGTAAATTATGCAAAAGTGGGAACTTTGGGTAGCTAGGCATGAATTTAAAAAGTATATAGAGTGTATATATAGGTAAAGAGCTTAGGTTAATCAAGGATTCAATTTATAGCTCACTTAGCCATATATATATATACCCTCACCTTTACCTTGGCCCCATTACAACCTTGTAAAGACCTCATGATGTTTGCATTGGTACATTAAATACTTGTTGATTGGTTAGGTGAAGAACAAGGTTTAGAAAGCATGATTAGAGTAGAGTAGAGTGATTACCCTATACACTTGAGTGACTAGAGTGCACATATACTATCAGTGAGGGTTCAAGGCTTAATTCTATGTTCCCTGCTTTCATGAGTTGTCTTCTTACAAGTTTACTTGTTTTTACTGTATGATTTTAATTAGTGATATTTGATTTATGTTTGTCTTGAAGAACTTATTTATCTTTAAACCAAGTAGACAGAATCATCTTAGTATATAGTTGCATTCATACATAGGTTGCATTGCATTGCATGAGTCTTACTTTTTCCTACTCATTTATTTTATCTCCTTAAGCTAAGCATGAGGACATGCTAATGTTTAAGTGTGGGGAGGTTGATAAACTACTATTTTATGGTTTATCTTGTGTTTAATTGAGTGGTTTCATCAAGTCTTTACCCACTTATTCATATGATTTGCATGATTTTACAATCCCTTCCTAGTTTTGTTCTATGGTTGAAAACTTGCTTCCTAGAGATCTTTAATTTGTGTATTTTAATTCTCCTTTATACCATTCGATGCCGTGATCCGTGTGTTAAGTGTTTCAGGCTTCATAGGGCAGGAATGACTTAGAGAATGGAGAGGAAGCTTGCCAAAATGAAAGGAACACAAGAAACTAAGGAGATAACCAGCGAGCATCGACGCATGCGCATGGCTCACGCGAGCACGCGATATGAAGAAATTTGCAGCAACGCGTGCGCGTGCCTGACGCGAACGCGTAGATTGGAGTTCTGCAAGACGACGCATGCGCGTGACTGACATGTACGTGTGACAAGGAAATTCACCAAATGACACACACGCGTGACTGACGCGTACGCGTGACATGCGCGATCTGCAGAAATAATAGAAAATGCTGGGGGCGATTTCGGGCCGAGTTTTGACCCAGTTTCCGGCCCAAAAACACAGACTAGAGCTAGGGAGTGTGCATAGACTCAACACACATTCTCATTAGCATAGTTTTTAGTTTTCAGATCTGAATCTAGAGAAAAAATTATTCTTCCTCTAGGTTTTCTTTACATTCATAGTTTATTAGTTTTATGCTTTCGCTTTTGGATATTGAAGAGTCATCACCTCCGTTGAAGATACTATTCTAGTTTGTTTTCTTACTTCCTATTTATTTATTCCATATTCTTAATTCTTGTTTAGAGTTACAATTGGATTATTTTTAGAATTTATCAATGCAAAGGATTACTCTTACTTTTAATTAATTTTGAATTTCTATTTTATTTAAATTATTATGTCTCTTTTCTATTCCAAACTCCCAATAACGAAGATGGTATCCATGTTGATGGAGTAGACTCCCAACTTGACATGTGGGTTGATTAAGAGGAGACACTTGAGTTGGAATGCTCAAGTGAATAGTTAAATTGGAAGTTGTTGGCTAATTCTGTATTTACTAACGCTAGACCTTTCCAAGGGAGAGGACTAGGATTTGCGAATAAGAGTTAGCTCAATCACCTGACTTTCCTTTATTTAGTACGGGTTAACTAAGTGAAAATAACAACCTCTTTATACCACACTTGAGAGGATTCCAACAAGGATAGAACTTCCAATTAATCATTCCCCCAGTCAAGGCTTTTTATTTTGAATAATATAAATCCCTTTTAATTTTCATTGCACTTATTTACAATTGTTTATTTTTCTGTCATTTAACTCTCAAAATTTCTTGGAAACTCCTGATTAATGAATTAGCACCCTTTTTGGCAACTCGTTGGGAGACGATCTGGGACTCATACTCCCAGTATTTTTATTCTAATCTTTGTGACAACCTTTCTAAATTGATGAGGCGGATCTTAGCTGGTTAAGGACTATACTTGCAACGTATTTCCTAAATCAAATTCTTAATTGGCTGACTCCCGCTTTACGCATCAGGGAGTAACCCCCGGACACGATGTTCCCGTGGTGATAACAATGATCTTTGCCAACGCAAACCTTCATAGAACCTCAATAGATCAAGGTTGCTCGGTAGATATTTTGTTCAAACCCGCCTTCGACAAACTCGGAAAATAAAAGCTACATGAAAATTGTGCCAAAAAGCATATAAAATATCCGCTCGTCACAACACCAAACTTAAACTGTTGCTTGTCCCCAAGAAACTAAAAACATAGTAGGATAGAAAAGAAGATTAAGATACAATAAATTTCAAAGTTTCCAACAAAGCTCAGTTTTAATTAGATGAGCGGGACTTAGTAGCTTTTTGCTTCTGAATAGTTTTAGCATCTCACTATCCATTGAAACTCAGAATGGTTGGCACCTTTAGGAACTTAGAATCCAGATGATATTATTGATTCTCCTAGATCAGTTCTTTTTTATTCTTCAACACAGCTTTTAGAGTCTTGGCCGTGACCCTAAGCTCTTTGTTTTTCAGTATTACCACCGGATACATAAATGCCACAGACACTTTACCTGGGTGAACCTTTTCAGATTGTGATTCAGCTTTGTTAGAATCCCCAGAGAGAGGTGTCCAGAGTTCTTAAGCACGCTCTTTTTGCTTTGGATCACGACTTTAACCGCTCAGTCTCAAGCTTTTCACTTGACACCTTCATGCCACAAGCACATGGTTAGGGACAGCTTGGTTGAGCCGCTTAGGTCATGATTTTATTCCTTGTAGGCCCTTCTATCCATTGATGCTCAAAGCCTTGAATCCTTTTACCCTTGCCTTTTGGTTTAAAAGGTTACTGGCTTTTTCAATCTGCCCTTCTTTTCCTGCATTTTTGGGCAGTAATAGATTTTTTTGCTTTTTATTTATTTATATTTTTTTTCGCCAAATTTTTTTTTCGTATGCATATTATTTTTTTTTCTTTTGCAACATACTTTTTCTTTTTCTTTTTGCTGCTTTTTCTTGCTTCAAGAATCAATTTTTTGGATTTTTCAAATTATCAATAATACTTTTCCTTTTTCATCATTCTTTCAAGAGCCAACATTCTAATATTCTAACTTTAAATATGCAATATTCATTCATACATTCAGAAAATAAAAGCAATGCCACCACATCAAAATAATTGAACTATTCTTATTTTAAACTTGAAATTCATGTATCTCAATTCTTTTCAGTAAAAAATTTTCTTTTAAGCAAGGTGAGAGATAAATGGAACATTTTATAGCCTTAAGACATAAATGCAAATGATCATGCAACAAGAACAAGAGAACAGATAATGCAACATAATAGAAAACAGAAAAAATACACAAGAAAAGGAGATAAAGAGAACGAATCCACCTTTAATGGTAGCGGCTAGTACTCCTCCTTGAGGATCTAATGTGGTGCTTGATCTCTTCAATGTCACTCCTTTGTCTCTGTTATTCTTCCCTCGTGGCTCTTTGCAGGAGTGGTAGAAGTCAAAAAGCAAAGCTTTTGCAACACCAAACTTAAGAGTTTTGCTCGTCCTTGAGCAAATATGATAGGTGGGGAGTCTGTAGGACCCACTGGTCCTGAGAGGCTAGGGAATTCAAATTCCTTGCCCTCTGTATTGGCGTTTGAACGCCCAGGGTCTACTCCTTGGCTGGCGTTCAATGCCAGCAACACTCCATCCGGAGTGTTCTGTTTTCACTGCTTAATATTTCTGTCTTTGTTCTGATTGATGCACATGATCATGAACCCACAAAAAATAACTTAAAGAAAAACAAAATTAAGGAAAATAAAAAAGAATTAATTAAGGTTTGGTTGCCTCCTAACAAGCGCTTCTTTAATGTCATTAGCTTGACGGACAACTCCTTTCAAGGAGGAAGATAGTCATAGAGGAATAAATTCTTACTCCTTATTGGGAGCTTCCTTCCTGTGCTCTCATGGATTAGCGTAAGACGCTCAAGAGACAGGATCTTGTTCACTACATGAGGTAGGGTTGGGCTTGCAGCAATATGCTGGTGTACCTTAGTACCATTTCCCTCTTCCATGGTGAAACCATGATGAGATAAGTGAACATTACCATTTTCCATGGTGAAAAGCCTTTAGTAGGGATGTTTTTGTTTTTCTAGCCCCTAGGTATCTTCCTTTTGGGGCCTTCCTCTTTTTGTGGATAGTGTACATCCAACACCAAACTTACGTTTGGTCTTAGGAGGGATTGAATTGGTTTCATCCAAGGGAGGAGGCTTGGATACTGAATCCTTTATGCAAGTGCCTCCCTTGTCAGGGTGTAATGGAAGGTCAAGAACCTTGAACACCATCCAGTCCATATGCAAGGTAATCCTTGTTTCTTGTACCTCTTGGATTCCCAGCTTCTCCATTATAGAAAGTGGCATGAGGTTTATGCTTGACCCTAGGTCACACAGAGCCTTCTCAAAGGTCATGGTGCCTATGGTGCAAGGGATTAGGAAGCGTATCAGAGGATGAGTAGTCATCAAAACTCATGCACTGCAGGAGTGTATGAAGAGGAACCTCTATAGTCTCTACATGAGCCTTGGCTTTCTTTAGTTCTTGGATGTGGATAACTTCAGTAGGTAAGGAATAATTGGGAGGTGTGCCATCACTGGCGCTCAATGCCAGCTCTGGTGGCTCTTTGGGCATTGAACACCCACCATGCATCCCCTCACTAGCGTTAAACGCTAGTTCCTTTATCCTTTTGGGCGTTGAACGCCCAGTAGGGGTGTCCTTGCTGGCGTTCAATGCCAGCTTCCTTTTTTGTTTGGGCATTGAACTCCCAGCCAGTGTCCCTTTGCTGGTGTTCAACGCCAGCTCTGCTGCCAGGATGGACGTTGAATGCCCAGTGAGGACCCTCACTGGTGTTCAGCGCCAGGCTATCAACCAGTTTGGGCGTTGAACACCGAGTGAGACCTTCTTCACTGGTGTTTGATGCCTTCCCAATCTCTCCAGATTTGGCCTCAGTCTCAGTGGTGATGGCCTTGCACTTTTCTCTTGGGTTCACCTCAGTGTTACTAGGAAAAGTGTCAGGAGGAGTCTCAGGGATCCTCTTGCTCAGCTGACCAACTTGTACCTCCAAGTTTCTGATGGAGGACCTTGTTACATTTATGAAACTATAAGGGGTCTTAGAGAGGTTGGAGACTATAGTAACTAAGTTAGGAAGGCTCTGCTTAGGAGTCTCCATATTCCCTTGAGAAGATGGGAATGGTGGTCTGTTGTTGAACCTATTTTGGGTTCTTCCACCTTGATTACTATTGAAGCCTTGCTGAGGCTTCTGCTAATCCTTCCATGAAAGGTTAGGATGATTCCTCCATGAGGGATTGTATGTGTTTCCATAGGGTTCTCCCATGTAATTCACCGCTTCCATGGTGGGTTGGTCAGGATCATAAGCTTCTACTTCAGAAGAAGCTTCTTAAGTGCTACCAAATGTAGCTTGTATCAGATTTAAACTCAAGCCAAGATCATACAGGGCATTGTCAAAAGTGATCTTTCCAGTAGTTCATAGGATCTAAAAGCTCCCTGGATCTGGCATCTTCCTTGGCAACTCATTCTGAATTAGGATACTGTACTTCCCAGTAAGTACCTCTATTTCATCTCCCCTTAGGTCCTTCTTTTCAAAAAGAATACCTTTTAGATAGGCTATGTAGGGAGTATTCTTTTCCAATACCTCTGTAAAAGAGATATTGACTTGCAGCTCCTTAAGGGCTGTTGGGAAATGAGCCAACTGCTCATCTGCCAGTTTTTTCTGCACGCCAAGGAAAGGTAGCTCTTGAGACTCTTTCACCTCTGCAAGGGCATGCTCTGTGGGAGTCACATGCTCCTCTTGCATGCCTAGAGAAGAATCAACTTGAGGTTTTTTCTCCTCTGTAGGAGAATGCCCACTGGCATTCCCAGGATCCTCCTGGTCCTTGATTTTCTTAAGTCCCTCAGTAGCATGCTCCTGAGGTTTGGCCTCCTTGATGAAGACTACTGTCTCACCTTTTCTTAAGGTCTCCTTCCCAGAGAGCATCAAGCTTTCTATGAGGGCCCTATAGGGATGTACTTCCTCAAACAACTCAGTAAGAGGAATATTAACCTGCTCAGGTGTCCACCGATCATGGATAAGAGTGTCTCCTTGAGGGTAGTTACCACTCATATCACTAGGAGTATTATAAATCTCAACAAGGGGTGTAGCTACGGCCTCCATGTCTAGAACTTTTGTCCTAACTGGAGTCTCCTCACAGAAGTATAAGTGTTGGTTATTGGCAGCTATCTCAATGAGCTTATCTGCCTCTTCGTGTGTCTCTATAAAGAACAGAGGACCGTTTGCAAAATGATCTACTGTCTTCTTGGCTATCTCAGAGATTGCTTCATAGAAGATCATTGTCTTGCCCCATCCTGAGAACATATGGGGAGGACAATTCCTGAACATCAGCTTGTACCTCTCCCAAGCATCATGGAGAGACTTACTCTCCTTCTGTCTGAAGTTTTGAACATTTGTCACCAGTTTTGCTAGTCTCTGTGAGGGAGAGAACCTGTTCAGAAAATTGTTAACAACCTTATCCCAGGTGTTTACAATTTTTCTAAGTTCCATATGCCACCATTCATTTGCTTGAGCACTTAGAGCAAATGGAAAGAGTTTTAGTCTGGGGACTTCAGGGTCCACTCCATTAGCTTCTACAATGTCACAGAACTGCAGGAAGTTAGAGTGGAATTTGTTTGGATCTTCCTGTGGAAGTTTGTGAAACTGACATTTTTGCCGTAATAGCAGGACCTGGTCTAGGTTGACCTTAAAGTCATCTGAGTCAATAGGTCTCCTAATTCGTATATTCCCCTTTAAATCCATAGTGACTTCAGTGTTCCTGCATACATAAACAAGAAAAAGAAAACAAGAAAGAAGAAGAATGGGAGCTCTATGTCAAAGAATAGAGAATTCCCTATGAGATGTGAAGAAGAAAGAAAAGAAGAATAAAGATAGAAGAAGAGAGAAGAAGAATTTGAAAAGAGAGGGATAGAGAATTCGAAAATTTAAGAAACAAGAAGAGAAACAAGAATTAAAATATTTTTATTTTTATTTTATTTATTAATGAAATTTGAAAATAGAAGCTCATTAATTAAAAAGATTTGAAAATTAATTGATGAATTTTCGAAAATAGAAGAGAGAGATAGAAGAGAATTTTAAAAAATAGGAGAGAGAAGAATTAGTTGAAAAGTTTTGAAAAAGAAGAGAGAGAAAACAAGTAACTAATTAAGAAAGATTTGAAAACAAGATAAGATAGAAGATTAGACAAGATTTAATTTTAAATTTTAAATTTTGAATTTTGAAACTAAAATTTGAATTTGAAATTTTAAATTTTGAAATTTAAAATTTTGAATTTTGAAAAAGTCAACAAAATAAGATAAAAATTTGAAAAAGATTTGAATTTTGAAAATTGAATTTTAAAATTTGAATTTGAAATAAGATAAGATAAGAATTTTGAATTTTAAATTTTAAATTTTAAATTTTTGAATTTTAAAGAAAGATAAAAAGATAAAATAATATTTTAAAAAAGATATATTTTTTTTTGAAAAAGATATGATCTTGAAAAGATTTGATTTTTTTTTAAAACTAAGATAAGATAAGATAAAAATTTAAAATTGAAATCTGAATTTTTAATTTAAAATTTTCGAAATTTTAATAAAAGATAAGAAAAGATATTTTTTATTTTTTATTTTTTAATTTAATGAGGAAAGAGAAAAACAAGTAAAAGACACAAAACTTAAAATTTTTAGATCTAGGACCCCAAGTTTTCAAAAATTTGAAGAAAAAACACAAAGGGTTACCAAACTTAAAAATTTTAAGATCAAAACACAAAGAAAGCACAAGAACACTTTGAAGATTAAAAAGAACACTAAGAACAAGACTCAAGAAATTCAAAGAACACCAGAACATATAAAAGACACCAAACTTAAAATTTTTGAAAAACCAAACACAAATTTTCGAAAAATTAAAAGAAAAACACAAGAAGACACCAAACTTAAAGATTTGACACAAGATTTAAACAAAGAAACTATTTTTGAAAATTTTTAGAAAAAAGACTCAAGATTTTCGAAAATTACCAAGAACAAAAACAAAAAGACTCAAATAAAAAACAAAGATTAAACAAAGAAAATCAAAATTTTTGAAAAATATTTTTGATTTTTTTGAAAATAGAGAAGAATAAAATAAAAATAAAAGACTCAAACAAAATAAAAAAAATTAACTGATCTAGGGAACAAGATAATCCGTCAGTTGTCCAAACTAGAAGAATCCCCGGCAACGGCGCCAAAAACTTGGTGCACGAATCCCCACGCTTCGTACAACTGAACCAGCAAGTGCACTAAGTGGTCCAAGTAATACCTTAGTGAGTTAGGGTCGATCTCACGAGAATTGTGGTTCGAAGCAAGCTATGGTTATCTTGCAGGTCTTAGTCAGGCGAATCACGAGTTGTTGATTTTGATTTGGAAGATGGAATTATAATGATAATCTTTAAACCTAGATGAATGTAAACAGTGATAAGGAGTTTGTTAAGGTTTGGAGTTGCTTTATCCTTCTGGATTAACTCTGGTATTACTGTCTTCTTCAAGTGTGAATGATTCCTTCTATGGTAGGCTATATGTGATTGACGCTGGTTTGAGCAGCTGCCAATACTCCTCCAGATCTGAACCCCAGGGTTAATGCGGATCCATTCTGATTGAGGGTGAAGCTCCTGTAGTTCATTCTCCTTGATGATCCTACTTAAAACGCCACAGACAAGGTCGAATCTTCCGAATCGAAGGATGCTGCGCCTTTGAGTTCTAGCTTCTACCACAGAGACCCTAATCTCCCCGCAAATCGGCTGAACTGATGTCTCGAGAAGTCCCCAAAAAAATCGTGGATTAGCCGTCTGAGAGATGTATAATCAAGCTGGTGGTTCATCATTGTCCGATGAAAGACGCACTCTGAACCCATGTAGAATGTGATAACCTTATGCCAGTTCAATGCATTCATATTGATGAAGAACGAATATACATCTTAGTATAGAGAATCAAACACAGATTAAAGAGAAACAATAATACTTTTATTAATCCATAAGACTCAGCAGGGCTCCTCCCATCAACCTAGGAGGTTTAGAAACTCATATTGATAGAAAATACAATGTGAAAAACGAAATTATGGTAAATGATAGGCGATGATCCTTAACAAAGAGTGATCTACTTTAAATACTAAACTAATGACTAGTAAGGGTAAAACAGTTTATATGCATGAAGATAACCAGGTACAGAGGAAGGACAAAGCTTATATGCATGAAGAGCAGAATGTCAAAAGATACAAAATATCGAGCTTCGAACTCAACTTGCGAAGCCAAGGCCGGCCAGAGTGTAAATACATACATATACAACCGAAAATATCCCAAAACAGAAGAACCGACAACCTGTTTCTCCAAGTCACGTCTAAGAGGGACAAACATAAAATAATATACAGAGGAGAATCTATTTATATATATATATATATATATACATAGCATAAAAACAAAACACAACATCCCAAAATAAAACTTCACTTGCTCAGGAGATCTCCAGATGCTCAGCAAGGTGTCTTTCGACCTGCATTTGAAAAAAAGTAGAAATATGTATGGAATGAGAACTAGGGGTTCTCAGCATGATAATGGTGCCAACATAGGTAACATATAAGGTCCCGGGAAAGCCAAAGGCAATCATAGAACTCCGACACTCAGAATTAAACACAAAGAAGTATATTAAACCAGAAATTAGGTAAGTTATCAAAGGTATTCAGATTCTACATCTATCTTTAACCTAACACTCCACTTTTTGTCTCCTCCAACCCTCTGTATCACCAGTGAAACTACCCTCAGCATCACCTCCGCCAACATGAGGGATCTCTCAGTTGCAAATACATACAAGATAAGCAAAGAAAACACAGGCAGAATGCAATTACGGCAAGTAGGACATATAGCAGATAAACATGGTTAATCAATTAGGCAAACCAAATAATGCACACTCAAGCAAAACAAACAAATACATATGATGTATATGATGAGCGGATATTTTATACGCTTTTTGACATCATTTTCATATAGTTTTTGTTATGTTTTATTTAAGTTTTATTATATTTTCATAGGTTTTAGTGTAAAATTTACATTTTTGGATTCTACTATGAGTTGTTGTATTTTATGGTAATTTCAGGTATTTTCTGGCTAAAATCTGAGAGTTTTGACAAAGGCTGATTCAGAGGCAAGGAAAGCATAGCAGATGCTGTTAGGATCTGACCTCCGTACACTCAAGCAAGCTTTTCTGGAGCTAGGGATATCCAAATGGAGCGTTCCCAATGGCTACGGAAAGATAACATTCAGGAATTTCTAGAAATATATAATAGTCCATACTTGTCTTTGGAGATGAAGGCCCAAAACTGGCATTCAATGCCAGCCATCTACTCCCTTTCTGACATTGGACGCCCAAAAGGGAGCAGCTGGGCGTCCAACACCCAAAAAGGTGTCCCAAGCAGGCGTTCAACGCCCAAGGAGCCTACTAGCATGTGGAGACACCCTTAGCTCAGCCCAAACACTCACCAAGTGGGCTCCAGAAGTGGATTTGCGCACTACAAGCCTAAGCCTATCATATTTCTGTAATCCTTAGTTATTAGATTAGTATATTTAGGAGAAGATCACCCTTGTTGGAGGATCTTCGACCACCATAGAATATTATTTCATATTTTTGAGTTTCATTGTACAGTATGATCCATTAAACCTCATAGGTTAAGGCTAGGAGCTCTGCTGAGTTTTATGGATTAATAAAAGTACTACTGTTCTATTTCAATTCGTGTTTGATCCTTTCCTAAGATGTATCTTTGTTCTTCAACCTTATTGATGAGCGGATAATTTATACGCTTTTTGGCATTGTTTTTATATAGTTTTTAGTATGATTTAGTTAGTTTTTACTATGTTTTTATTAGTTTTTATGCAAAATTCAAATTTTTAGACTTTACTATGAGTTTGTGTTTTTCTGTGATTTTAGGTATTTTCTAGCTGAAATTGAGGGACCTGAGCAAATTCTGATTCAAAGGCTGAAAAAGGACTACAGATGCTTTTGGATTCTGACCTCCCTACACTCGAAATGGATTTTCTGGAGCTACATGAGTCCAAATGGCGCGCTCTCAATTGCGTTGGAAATTAGACATCCAGGGATTTCTAGCAATATATAATAGTCCATACTTTGCCGGAGTTTAGACGACGCAAACTGGCGTTCAACGCCAGTTCTCTGCCCTATTTTGGCATTAAATGCCAGAAACAGGTTACAAGTTGGAGTTAAACTCCCAAAATAGGTTACAACCTGGTGTTTAACTCCAGAAACAGCCTAGGCATGTGTAAAACTCAAGTCTCAGCCCCAGCACACACCAAGTGGGCCCCGGAAGTGGATTTATGCACTATCTATCATAGTTTACTCATTTTCTGTAAACCTAGGTTACTAGTTTAGTATTTAAATATCTTTTAGAGATTTATTTTGTACCTCATGACATTTTCACGTTTTACATTGTATCTCTACGACATGAGTCTTTAAACTCCATGATTGGGGGTGAGGAGCTCTGCTGTGTCTCGATGAATTAATTCAATTACTTCTGTTTTCTATTCAATCATGCTTGTTTCTATTCTAAGATACTCGCTTGTACTTAACCGTGATGAATGTGATGATCCGTGACACTCATCATCATTCTCAACCTATGAATGCGTGCCTGACAACCACTTCCGTTCTACCTTAGATTGAGTGTGTATCTCTTAGCCTCTTGGTTCATGATTAGAGTCTTCGTGGTATAGGTTAGGATTATTGGCGGCCATTTCTGAGATCCGGAAAGTCTAAACCTTGTCTGTGGTATTCCGAGTAGGATCTAGGAGGGGATGACTGTGACGAGCTTCAAACTCACGAGTGCTGGGCGTAGTGACAGACGCAAAAGGATCAATGGATCCTATTCCAACATGAGTGAGAACCGACAGATGATTAGCCGTGCGGTGACAACGCATTTGGACCATTTTCACTGAGAGGACGGATGGTAACCATTGACAACGGTGATCCACCAACATACAGCTTGCCATGGAAAGAGCCTTGCGTGCGTGAAGAAGAAGACAGTAGAAAAGCAGAGATTCAGAAGACAGAGCATCTCCAAAACCTCAATCTGTTCTCCATTACTGCATAACAAGTACTATTTAATTTATGCTTTTTACTCTTCATAAATATAATCACTCTTATCATTGATCTCCTGACTAGGAATTACAAAATAACCATAGCTTGCTTCAAGCCGACAATCTCTGTGGGATCGACCCTTACTCACGTAAGGTATTACTTGGACGACTCAGTGCACTTGCTGGTTAGTGGTACGAGTTGTGAAAAGTGTGATTTACGATTCGTGCACCAAGTTTTTGGCGCCGTTGCCGAGGATTGTTCGAGTTTGAACAACTGATGGTTCATCTTGTTGCTTAGATTAGGAAAATTTTGTCTTTTGGGTCAGAGTCTTTTATTTTCATTTCAAAAAAATTTTCCAAAAAAAAAATTTATTATTTTTCTTTATTAATCTTTAGAGTTTTTCTATTTGAGTTTAGTTTTATATTTTAAGTTTGGTGTCAATTGCATATTTTTATTTTCTTTTAAATTTTCGAATTTGTTTTCATTGTTCTTTCTTAATCTTCAAGTTGTTCTTGTTTATTTTCCTTGTTTGATCTTTAGTTTTTCTTGTTTTGTAATTTTTCTTGTTTTTCTTGTGCATTTTCGAATTATTAATATCCAAAATATAAAAAAAAAATTATACATTTAATATTTAAAAAAAAAACACTTTAAATTTATAACTCAATTGGCTAGAGCGTTGTGTTTATGTTCTTGGTAATTGGGAATCTTCCTTTTAAAACTTTTTCAAAAATAATTTTTCTTTAATTAAATCTCATGTCAAACTTTTAAGTTTGGTGTTCTCTTGTTATTTTTTATTTTCGAAAACTCATTTTTAGTTTTCTAAAAGTTTTAAGTTTAGTTTTCTTTTTATGTTCTTGTGAGTCTTCAAAGTGTTCTTGAGGCTTCTTTGTATTTCGATCTTAAAATCTTTAAGTTTGGTGTTCCTTGGTGTTTTCCCTCCAAAACTTTCGAAAAACAAGGAGCATTAGATCTAAAAATTTTAAGTCTTGTGTCATTATATTGTTTTTCTCTTTCCTCATTAAATTCAAAAATATCCTTTCTCTTTATTTTAAATTGAATTTTCAAAAATTACTTTAAAAAATTCAGATTTTATTTTAAAAATCAAATTTTTTCAAAATTTAAAATCTTTTTCAAAAATCATATCCAAAGTTTTTCAAATCTTCTCAATTAAGCAATTATTTTCATTTTCAAATTTATTTTTCTCTTGGTTTTCGAAATTTACATTTTAATTTCTAATTATTTTATTTTATTTTATCTTATTATTTTTATTTATCTTAATAATTTGGTTTGTTCTACTTCAATAAAATAAAAACAAAAATATATTTTCTTTGCAATTCATATCAATTCCATTTTATCCATCATGGATCTAAGTGGAAATGAACAGTCCAGAAGGACTCTGGGATCATATGCTAATCCCACTACTGCTGCATATGGGAGTAGTATCTGTATACCTCTCATCAAAGCAGGCAGTTTTGAGCTAAATCCTCAGCTCATTGTCATGGTGCAGCAAAACTGCTAGTATTCCGGTCTTCCACAGGAAGAACCTACTGAGTTTCTGGCACAATTCTTGCAAATTACTGACACAGTACGTGACAAAGAGGTAGATCAGGATATATACAGACTGTTACTGTTTCCGTTTGCTGTAAAAGATCAAGCTAAGAGGTGGTTAAATAACCAACCCACAGCAAGCATAAGAACATGGAAACAGTTATCAGACAAATTCCTGAATCAATATTTCCCTCCAAAAAGGATGACATAGCTAAGGCTGGACATCCAAGGCTTTAAACAAGAGGATGATGAATCCCTTTATAATGTCTGGGAGAGGTACAGAGGGATGCTAAGGAAATTTCCCTCTGAAATATTTTCAGAGTGAGTGCAATTAGACATCTTCTACTATGGGCTTACAGAAAGAGCTCAGATATCTCTAGACCACTCAGCTGGTGGATCTATACACATGAGAAAAACTATTGAAGAGGCTCAAGAGCTTATTGATATAGTTGCTAGAAATCAGCATCTGTACATAAGTAGTGGGTCCTCCATAAAAGAAGAAGCCAAAGCAGTGTCTACTGAACTTGGTCCTCCAGAACAAGTTGCTGAACTCAATCAACAATTGTGTTTTCTAACAAAACAGCTAGCAGAATTCAAGGAGATGCTACAAGACACTAAAAATGCTAATAAAAATATGGAAGCACAATTGAATCAGACAAAACAGCAGTTATCAAAGCAGATAACAGAAGAGTGCCAGGCAGTTTAATTAAAAAGTGGGAAGATATTAAATACATCACTTCAGAGCAGCAGAAAGCCAAGAAAAGAACAACTAACAGAGGATGAGCAAAATATCATCTAAAATCCCCTTGAGGACAGTAAGAGCCCAGGGAGGAAGAACTCTGGCATTCAAACGCCAGAAACAGGCAAGGAGCTGGCGTCAAACGTCCAATGGAAGCTCAGTTCTGGCGTTCAAATGCCAGAAACAGGTAAGAAGTTGGCGTCCAACGCCAATCAAGCTTCTAACCCTGGCATTCAAATGCCAGTGAGGGATCAGACACACACAAGTGCTGATAACAACCCCTCTAAAAAGGCTTCTCCAACCACCTCTGTAGGAAATAAACCTGCAGCAACCAAGGTTGAGGAATACAAAGCCAAGATGCCTTATCCTCAAAAACTCCACCAAGAGGAGCAGGATAAGCAATTTTCCCGCTTTGCAGACTATCTCAGGACTCTTGAAATAAAGATCCCGTTTGCAGAGGCACTTGAGCAAATACCCTCTTATGCCAAGTTCATGAAAGAGATCTTGAGTCATAAGAAGGATTAGAGAGAAACTGAAAGAGTTCTCCTCACTGAAGAATACAATGCAATCATTCTGAAAAGCTTCCCAGAAAAGCTTAAAGATCTCGGGAGCTTTATGATACCATGCATATTAGAGGATAATTGCACCAAGACAGCTTTATGTGATCTTGGGGCAAGCATCAACCTAATACTTGCATCCACTATCAGAAAGCTTGGTCTAACTGAAGAAGTCAAACCAACCTGGATATGTCTCCAACTTGCTGATGGCTCCATTAAATACCCATCAGGTGTGATTGAAGACATGATTGTCAGGGTTGGGCCATTCGCCTTCTCCACTGACTTTGTAGTGCTGGAAATAGAGGAGCACAAGAGTGCTACTCTCATTCTAGGAAGACCTTTCCTAGCAACTGGACGAACTCTCATTGATGTCCAAAAGGGGGAAGTAACCCTGAGAGTCAATGAGGATGAGTTTAAGTTGAATGCTGTCAAAGCCATGCAGCATCCAGACACACCAAAAGACTGCATGAAAGTTGATCTTATTGAATCTTTGGTAGAGGAGATCAACATGGCTGAGAGTCTCGAATCAGAGCTGGAAGACATCTTTAAAGATGTTCAGCCTAATTTGGAGGATTCCGAGGAATTGAAAGAGCCTCTGAAACTTCCTCAGGAAAAGGAAAAACCTCCTAAACCTGAGCTCAAACCATTACCACTATCCCTGAAATATGCATTTCTGGGAGAAGGTGATACTTTTCCAGTGATCATAAGCTCTGCTTTAAATCCCCTGGAAGAGGAAGCGCTACTTCAAGTGCTAAAGACACACAAGACAGCTCTTGGGTGGTTCATAAGTGATCTTAAGGGCATCAGCCCAGCAAGATGCATGCACAAGATCCTATTGGAGGACGATGCTAAGCCAGTGGTTCAACCACAGAGGCGGCTAAATCCAGCCATGAAGGAAGTGGTGCAGAAAGAGGTCACCAAGTTACTGGAGGCTGGGATTATTTATCCTATTTCTGATAGCCCCTGGGTGAGCCCTGTCCAAGTTATCCCCAAAAGGGAGGCATGACAGTGGTTCATAATGAAAAAAATGAACTGGTTCCTACAAGAACAGTTACAGGGTGGCGCATGTGTATTGACTACAGAAGGCTCAATACAGCCACCAGAAAGGATCATTTTCCTTTACCATTCATAGACCAGATGCTAGAAAGACTAGCAGATCATGATTATTACTGCTTTTTGGATGGCTATTCAGGCTACAACCAAATTACAGTAGATCCTCAGGATCAAGAGAAAACAACATTCACATGTCCATCTGGAGTATTTGCCTACAGAAGGATGCCATTTGGGCTGTGTAATGCACCTGCAACCTTTCAGAGATGCATGCTCTCTATTTTCTCTGATATGGTGGAAAAATTTCTGGAACTCTTCATGGATGACTTCTTAGTATATGGAGACTCATTCAGCTCCTGTCTTGATCACCTGACACTGGTTCTGAAAAGATGCCAAGAGACTAACCTGGTTTTAAACTGGGAAAAATGTCACTTTATGGTGACTGAAGGGATTGTCCTTGGGCACAAGATTTTGAACAAGGGAATAGAGGTAGATCAAGCTAAGGTAGAGGTAATTAAAAAATCACCACCACCTGCCAATGTTAAGGCAATCAGAAGCTTTCTGGGGCATGCAGGATTCTATAGGAGGTTTATAAAGGATATTTCAAAAATTGCAAAACCTCTGAGTAACCTGCTAGCTGCTGACACGTCATTTGTGTTTGACATAGAGTGTCTGTAGGCGTTTGAAACTCTAAAAGCTAAGCTGGTCACAACACCAGTTATATCTGCACCAGACTGGACATTACCATTCGAACTAATGTGTGATGCCAGTGACCATGCCATTGGTGCAGTATTGGGGCAGAGGCATGACAAACTTCTGTATGTCATTTATTATGCTAGCCATGTTTTAAAGATGCCCAGAAAAATTACACAACCACAGAAAAAGAATTGCTTGCAGTGGTTTATGCCATTGACAAGTTTAGATCATACTTAGTAGGATCAAAAGTGATTGTGTACACTGACCATGCTGCTCTTAAATATCTACTTACAATGCAGGATTCAAAACCCAGGCTCATATGATGGGTGTTGCTTCTGCAAGAGTTTGATATAGAAATAAGAGACAAAAAAAGGACAGAAAACCAAGTGGCTGATCATCTGTCCCGGATAGAACCAGTAGAAGGGGCGTCCTTTCCCTCTATTGAGATCTCTGAAACCTTTCTGGATGAGCATTTGTTTGCCATTTAGGAAACACCATGGTTTGCAGACATTGCAAACTATAAAGCTGCAAGGTTCATACCCAAGGAGTACAGTAGGCAACAAAAAAAAATTAATTACTGATGCAAAGTACTACTTGTGGGATGAACCCTATCTCTTTAAGAGATGTGCAGACGGAATAATCCGAAGGTGTTTGCTTAGAGAAGAAGCACAGAAGATCTTATGGCATTGCCATGGGTCACAATATGGAGGCCACTTCGGAGGTGAGCGAACAGCCACCAAAGTCCTCCAATGTGGCTTCTACTGGCCTACCCTCTATAGAGATTTCTGAGAGTTTGTTCGTAACTATGACAGTTGCCAGAGAGCTGGTAATCTGCCTCATGGTTACGCCATGCCTCAACAAGGAATCTTGGAGATTGAGTTGTTTGATGTATGGGGTATTGACTTCATGGGGCCTTTCCCACCATCATACTCAAACACTTATATTCTGGTGGCAGTCGACTATGTATCCAAATGGGTAGAGGCCATTGCCACACCCACTAATGATACTAAGACAGTGTTGAAGTTCCTCCAGAAACATATCTTCAGCAGGTTTGGTGTCCCTAGAGCACTAATTAGTGATGGGGGCACTCACTTCGGCAACAAACAGCTTTACTCTGCTATGGTCCGGTATGGAATTAGTCACAAGGTGGCAACTCCATATCATCTACAAACAAACGGGCAAGCTGAAGTCTCTAATAGAGAACTAAAAAGAATCCTGGAACGGACTGTAAGCACTCGTAGATAGGATTGGGCGAGAAGCTTGGATGATGCTCTGTGGGCTTACAGAACAACATTCAAGACTCCTATAGGGACCTCTCCATACCAGCTTGTGTATGGTAAGGCCTGCCATCTGCCCATGGAACTGGAGCACAAAGCCTATTGGGCAACCAGATTCCTAAACTTTGATGCCAAATTAGCTGGAGAAAAAAGATTGCCCCAGCTGAATGAGCTAGAGGAATTCAGACTCACTGCTTTCGAAAATGCCAAGCTTTACAAAGAGAAAGCAAAAGGTGGCATGACAGAAAGCTGTCGTTTAGAGTTTTTGAACCAGGACAGAAGGTTCTGCTGTTTAACTCTAGGCTCAGGCTATTCCCCGGGAAACTGAAATCCCGGTGGAGGGGACCATATATGATCACAAGTGTGTCACCATATGGCTATGTGGAGCTTCAAGACATTGATTCTAATAAGAAGTTCATTGTTAATGGACAAAGAATCAAGCATTATCTTGAAGGCAATGTTGAGCAAGAGTGCTCAAGGCTGCGGCTAGATTAAAAGCTCAGCAAGGTCCAGCTAAAGACAATAAAGAAGCGCTTGCTGGGAGGCAACCCAGCCATTAGCAAAGCTTTTTATTTATTTATTTATCTATTTTTAATTATAAAAGTTTAATATAAATAATCTTCAAGGTAAAGAATCAATTGCATAAGTTCATAGGGTTACAGAAGGATTCAGAATACAAAATAGGGAGAAGGAGCTCACTGGCAAGAAAACGCCAGTAATGATACCTTTTTGGGTGTTAAACGCCAGAATTGGCACCATTCTGGGCGTTTAACGCATACCTGCAGCATCCTGGGCGTTCAGAAAAACGCCTAGTGACGAAAGATTTCTGGCATTTAACGCCAGCCAGAAGCAACAGTTGGGCGTTAAACGCCCAGAACAGGCTACAGATGGGCGTTAAACGCCCAAAACAAGCAGCAGTTGGGCGTTTAATGCCAGGATTGTGGAGGGGAGGAAGTTTTTGTTCCCAACTTGATTTTTTTTCAAAATTTCATATCTCCATCCATTTTTCTTGCATAAACATGTTCCCATACTTTCAATTTTCAAACTTTTTACAAAAATTTTTAAGATATCTTAATCCTAAAATTAAATCTTTCTCAATTCTTCTTCAACCTCTTCTCAAATCTTTTTCAAAACAAATCTATCTTTTTCAAAAAAAAATTTAAACTCATCAATATCTTTTTCAAATCTTCACAAAATTTTTAAAACAAATCTATCTTTTTCTAAAATCTTTCTTATCTTTTCAATTTTAAATTACATCTTTTCCTATCTTACTTATCTTTTCCAAATCATATTTTCTATTATATATTTTTAAAAGATTTTTGAAAACCCACCCCTCCCCTTTAAATCCTCGTTCGGCCTCCCCCCTCTCATCCACACATTCGAACTTGGCTCTCCCTCTATCTCTCTCCTTTCTTTTCTTTTGCTTGAGGACAAATAAATCTCTAAGTTTGGTGTGTTTATCCATGATCACTAACCCAATACCCACCAAGATCATGGCTCCTAAGGGAAAACAAACCAACTCAAGAGGCAAGAAAGAGAATATTCCAAAACCACTTTGGAATCAAGGGAAGTTCTTAACCAAAGAACATTCAGACCATTACTAGAAAATAATGGGTCTAAGATCAGTGATCCCGGAAGTTAAATTCGATCTGAAAGAAGACGAATATCCGGAAATCCAAGAGCAAATTCGAAACAGGATCTGGGAAGTCCTAGCTAATCCTAAAACAAAGGTGGGAAGAAACATGGTTCAGGAATTCTACTCTAATCTGTGGCAGACAGACAGGCAGAGAATAGCTGGAACCGCATTCTATGACTATCGAACTCTGGTCAGAGGGAAGATTGTTCACACTCACCCTGACAAAATAAGGGAGATCTTCAAGGCTGCCTCAACTGCAAGATGACCCAGACTCCTTTAATAGAAGAATGATGAGACCAAATCAGAGCTTGGACAAAATCCTAGAGGACATATGCCTCCCTGGAGCCAAATGGACAACCAACACAAAGGGTGTCCCAAACCAACTCAAAAGAGGAGATCTCAGACCAGTCGCCAGAGGCTGGCTGGACTTCATTGGACACTCTATACTGCCCACTAGCAACCGCTCTGAAGTCACCATCAAAAGAGCAGTGATGATTCATTGCATTATCCTGGAAAAAGAAGTGGAAGTTCATCAGCTGATTTCTTGTGAGCTTTACAAAATTGTAAACTAGAACTCCAAAGATGCCAAATTGGCTTATCCAAGCTTGATCTCCCTGTTATGTAAAGATGCTGGAGTAAAAATGGGAGTAGATGAGTATATTTCAGTTGAGCAACCAATCACCAAAAAGTCAATGGAAGGACAAGTGCAGGATGACCCAATCAAGAGGAGAGCACAGGAGTTCCTCCCGGAAATTCCTCAATTTGAATACTGGGGGTGCCTAGAAGCATCTATCACCAAGTTGCAAGAAGCTATGGATCAGCTGAAGGAAGAACAGCAAAATCAAAACAGCATGCTCTGCAAACTACTTAGGGAACAAGAAGAGCAAGGGCGTGAACTGAAAGAACTGAAGCGCCAGAAGCTATCTCTTGAAGGGCCAAGTACCCCACAGACTAAAGAGGCATCTACCTCCCAAAGCAAAGGTTGTTGAGTCCTAACTCTGTGATAACCTTTTATCTATTTTAAGAGTATATGAGTATTAAAATTAGAGTCAACTGTCTTTATGTCTTTAGTTTCTTTTCTTTTATTGCTAAGTGTCTACTTTTATACCTAATTTATATTATTTCCATTAAATAATAAATAAAGATTAGAGTCTATGCCTTAAAGTTATGAACATCCTATGAATCCATCACCTTTCTTAATTGAAAAATGTTTTAATTACAAAAGAACAAGAAATACATGGTTTCGAATTCTACTTGAAATTAGTTTAATTATTTTGATGTGGTGACAATACTTTTTGTTTTCTGAATGAATGCTTGAACAGTGCATATGTCTTTTGATACTGTTGTTTATGAATGTTAAATATGTTGGCTCTTGAAAGAATGATGAAAAGGAGAAATGTTATTGATAATCTGAAAAATTATAAAATTGATTCTTAAAGTAAGAAAAAGCAGTGAATACAAAAGCTTGCAAAAAAAAAGAAAAGAAAAATGAAAAAAAAAGAAAAAAAAAGAGAAAGAAAAAGAAAAAGCAAGCAGAAAAAGCCAAAAGCTCTTTAAACCAAAAGACAAGAGCAAAAAGCCAATAGCCCTTAAAACCAAAATGCAAAGGTAAAAAGGATCCAAGGCTTTGAGCATCAGTGGATAGGAGGGCCTAAAGGAATAAAATCCTGGCCTAAGCGGCCAAACCAAGCTGTCCCTAACCATGTACTTGTGGCGTGAAGGTGTCAAGTGAAAACTTGAGACTGAGCGGTTAAAGTCGAGGTCCAAAGCAAAAACAGAGTATGCTTAAGAACCCTGGACACCTTTAATTGGGGACTTTAGCAAAGCTGAGTCACAATCTAAAAAGGTTCACCCAATTATGTGTCTGTGGCATTTATGTATCCGGTGGTAATACTGGAAAACAAAGTGCTTAGGGCCACAGCCAAGACTCATAAAGTAGTTGTGTTCAAGAATCAACATACTAAACTAGGAGAATCAATAACACTATCTGAATTCTGAGTACCTATAGATGCTAATCATTCTGAACGTCAAGGGATAAAGTGAGATGCCAAAACTGTTCAGAGGCAAAAAACTACTAGTCCCGCTCATTTAATTGGAGCTAAGTTTCATTGATATTTTGGAGTTTATAGTATATTCTCTTATTTTTATCCTATTTGATTTTCAGTTGCTTGGGGACAAGCAACAATTTAAGTTTGGTGTTGTGATGAGCGGATAATTTATACGCTTTTTGGCATTGTTTTTACATAGTTTTTAGTATGATTTAGTTAGTTTTTACTATGTTTTTATTAGTTTTTATGCAAAATTCACATTTCTGGAATTTACTATGAGTTTGTGTATTTTTCTATGATTTCAGGTATTTTCTGGCTGAAATTGAGGGACCTGAGCAAATTCTGATTCAGAGGCTGAAAAAGGACTGCAGATGCTGTTGGATTCTGACCTCCTTGCACTCGAAATGGATTTTCTGGAGCTACATGAGTCCAAATGGCGCGCTCTCAATTGCGTTGGAAAGTAGACATCCAGGGATTTCTAGCAATATATAATAGTCTATACTTTGCCAGAGTTTAGACGACGCAAACTGGCGTTCAACGCCAGTTCTCTGCCCTATTCTGGCGTTAAACGCCAGAAACAGGTTACAAGTTAGAGTTAAACACCCAAAATAGGTTACAACCTGGTGTTTAACTCCAGAAACAGCCTAGGCATGTGTAAAACTCAAGTCTCAGCCCCAGCACACACCAAGTGGGCCCCGGAAGTGGATTTATGCACTATCTATCATAGTTTACTCATTTTCCGTAAACCTAGGTTACTAGTTTAGTATTTAAATATCTTTTAGAGATTTATTTTGTACCTCATGACATTTTCACGTTTTACATTGTATCTCTACGACATGAGTCTTTAAACTCCATGATTGGGGGTGAGGAGCTCTGCTGTGTCTCGATGAATTAATTCAATTACTTCTGTTTTCTATTCAATCACGCTTGTTTCTATTCTAAGATACTCGCTTGTACTTAACCGTGATGAATGTGATGATCCGTGACACTCATCATCATTCTCAACCTATTACAAAATAACCATAGCTTGCTTCAAGCCGACAATCTCCGTGGGATCGACCCTCACTCAAGTAAGGTATTACTTGGACGACCCAGTGCACTTGCTGGTTAGTGGTACAAGTTGTGAAAAGTGTGATTTATGATTCGTGCACCACTTATGAATGAGTTGAACCATCACAAGTTATCTCTATTCTACATGGGTTCAGTGAGTGTCTTTCATCGGATATTATTGAACCACTAGCTTGAGGATACATCTCTTAGACAGCTAATCCACGGCTTCGTTTGGGACTTCTCGAGACATCAGTTCAACCGAGGTATGGGGAGATTAGGGTCTTTGTGGTAAAGGCTAGAATCAAGGCACAGAATTCTCTGATCTAGACGATTCAACCTTGTCTGTGGCGTTTTGAGTAGGATCACCAAGGGGATGAACTGTAGGAGCTTCACCCTTATTCAAACTGGATCTGCACTAAACCTGGTGTTCAACCTAGAGGAAGATTGGTGGCCTCTCAATTGGCGTTCATCATATACAACCTGCTATAGAAGAAATCATTCACAGTTGGAGTAGACAGTAAGAAAGTATTGATCCAGAAGAACAAATCATCTCCGTGGCCTTAACTGCCTTCTAATCATTGAATTCACAACCACTGAGTAACGTTATTTTTATTTTATTTTACTTTTATGCGCTTAAACAACTAAACAACTTTTCTCTCCGCCTAACTAAGATTTACAAGATAACCACTATTTGATACAAGCCGACAATCCTCGTGGGATCGATCCTGACTCACCTCAGGTATTACTTGGACGACCCAATGTACTTGCTGGTTTAGTTGTACGAAGTTAAATTCCGCGCACCAAGTTTTTGGCGCTGTTGCCGGGGATTGTTCGAGTTTGAACAAACTAACAGATTATTTTGCTGCTTAGATTAGGCATTGTTTTTAATTTTTTTTAGTCTTTTATTTTCTTTTTCGAAAAAAACAAAATTTTTCAAAAAACCTTTTCTTTTTGTTTTTGATCTTTATCTTTTTTGTTTGAGTCTTTGTTCTTGTTCTTGTCAAAGTTTCAAATTTTCTTGGTGTTCTTTTCAAAAAATTTTCATAATTAGTGTCTTTTGTTTGAGTCTAGTGTCAATTTTTAAATTTGGTGTCCTTTGTGTGTTCTTTGTTTCCTTTAAATTTTCGAAAAGTTCATTGTGTTCTTTCTTGATGTTCTAGTTGTTCTTGTTTCTTTTCTTGTTTTAATCTTTAAAATTTTAAGTTTTGTGTCTTTAGGTGTTTTTCTTTAAAATTTTTGAAACTTAGTGTCTTTAGATCTAAAAATTTTAAATTTGGTGTCATTTAGTTGTTTTTCTCTTTCTTCATTAATTCAAAAAAATTAAAAAATATCTTTTCTATTTTTAATCAATATTTTCAAAAATTTCAAAAGATTTCAAATTTTAATTTCAAAATCATTATCTTATCTTATCTTAGTTTCAAAAATCAAATTTTAAAGCCTTATCTTTTTTCAGATCTTTTCAAATCTTTTCTTTTAATTGTGATTCTATCTTATCTTATCTTGCTTTTAAAAATTAAAAATAAAATCTTTTTCAAATCTTTATCTTATCTTATTTTTAATTCAAATTTTAAAATTCAATTTTCAAAATCGTATCTTATCTTAATTCAATTTCAATTTTCAAAGTTCAAATTTTAAAATTCAAAATTCAAAATTCAAGTTTCAAATTTCAAAATCAATTCTTTTTCAAATTTTCTATCTTATCTTAATTAGTTACTTGTTTTCTCTTCCTTCTTTTTCAAAATTTTCTAACTAATTCTTCTCTCTCCTATTTTCAAAAACTTCCCTTCTATTTCTCTCTCTTCTTTTTCGAAAATCAACTTTTATTTTTCAAAATCTTTTTATTTAATTAGCTTTTAATTTCCTCTTTAATTAATAATTAAAATACCTTTGTTTCTTATGAAGTAGAAGCTTATGATCCTGACCAACCCATGATGGAAGAGGTGAATTATATGGGAGAACCCTATGAAAATACCTACAATCCATCAGGGAAGAATCATCCTAACCTTTCATGGAAGGATCAACAGAAGCCTCAGCAAGGCTTCAATAATAATCAAGGTGGAAGAACCCAGAATAGGTTCAACAACAGGCCACCATTCCTATCCTCTTAGGAATATATGGAGACTTCTAGGCAGAGCCTTTCTAACTTAGTCACTATTGTCTCCAACCTCTCTAAGACCACTCATAGTTTCATAACTGAAACAAGGTTCTCCATCAGAAATTTAGAGGTACAAGTTGGTCAAATGAATAAGAGAATCCCTGAGACTCCTCCTAACACTCTTCCTAGTAACACTGAAGTAAACCCAAGAGAAGAGTGCAAGGCCATCATTACTGAAGTTGAGGCCGAATCTGAAGGGAGTAATTTGGCATTGAACGCCAATGATGAGATCCCTAATGGGCGTTCAACGCCCAATGATATGCCATTCTTAGCGTTGAAAACCAGTAAGGAAGTCCTTACTGGGCATTCAACGCCCAATGCTACACCTTTAATGGCGTTGAACGCCATTAAGAAAGACCTTACTGGGCGTTTAACGCCCAAACTGGCACAAAAGTTGGCATTGAACGCCAGTAAGGAAGACCTTACTGGGCGTTCAACGCCCAAATTAGCAGAGAAACTGGCGTTAAACGCCAGTGAAGATGTCCCTATTGAGCGTTCAATGCCCAAAAAGCCACAAGAGATGGTGTTGAGCGCCAGTAAAGGTGTTCCTACTGAGTATTCAACACCTACTAATAAAGTCCCTGTCCAAGAATTAAAGGAAGCTAAGGCTCATGTAGAGACCATAGAGGTCCCCTTGCATGCACTCTTACAATGCATGAGTTCTGATGAATACTCATCTTCTAATGAGGATGAGAAAACTAGGGAAGAGCAAGTTGCTCGATACCTAGGAGCTCTCATAAAGCTAAATATGTTATTCAGAGTAAAGACATTGGAGGAAGAACCTCCAGTGCTTACCAAAGAACTCAATGCTTGTGTTAAGCAGAAGCTGCCTCAAAAGTTTTCGGATTCCGGACGCTTCCTAATTCCTTGCACCATTGGCACTATGACCTTTGAAAAGGCTCTATGTGACCAAGGGTCAAGGATGAACCTCATGCCACTCTCTGTGATGGAGAATTTGGGAATCTTTGAGGTACAAACTGCAAATATCTCACTAGAGATAGAAGACAAGTCAATGAAAAGAGCATATGGCCAAGTAGAGGATATCTTTGTAAAGGTTGAAGACCTTTACATCCCTGAAAACTTCATAATCTTAGATATTGAGGAAGATAAGGATGAGTCCATCATCCTTGGAAGATATTTCCTAGCCACTGCCAATGCTATCATTGACGTAGCAACGGGAGAACTGAGTTTACAACTAGGGGAGGAGCACATCTTGTTCAAGATGCCTCATCCCAACTCTCCTTCTGAGAAAAGAGAGATAACTGTGCAACACTTAGTGTTCCAACCATCTCTTTCAGTGCAGAGCTTTACTAAGCCCCCAGACACCAATTCTAAGTTTGGTGTTGGGCAGCCAGTAACAAGCACTGAGAACAAAGGTACTAAGAAGAAAGTACTTAAAGGCTGGAGGGACAAAAAGATCCCCACAGAAGGCTTCTCACCTGGCATGATAGTTGTCTTCACCAAGAAACCAGTCATACCACATACAGTGAGTTGTATCTTGTCTCTAGAGCATGTGGAGCTCATTCATGAAAAGACAGGAAGAAAGTTCACTATAAGGGATAAAATTTTGAGCCCATATCAATCTCCTTGAGGAGCTAACCGTCAAGCTAGTGACGTTAAAGAAGCGGTTATTGGGAGGCAACCCAACCATATTAGTTATTTCTATTTCTTTTAAAGTTTATTTTACATGATTAATTCCTTGAGTTTATGTTTTCTTTAGTTGTTTCTTTAGGTTCATGATCACATGCATTAGTCAGAATAGAGACAGAAAGGTTCAGAGATAGAAATAGAACACTTTGGAATGAGTATCTTGCTGGCATTAAATGCCAGACAAGGAAGGCAGAGTGGGCATTCAACGCCCACCAGAAGCAACCAAACTGGCATTGAATGCCACACAGGGTGTCCTTGATGGTCGTTCAACGCCTAAGAAGACCAGAGAGTTGGCATTGAATGCCAGCCATGGAGCAGAGGCTGGGCGTTCAACACCCAAAAGAAGCAGAAGACCTGGCGTTGAACGCCAGGAAGGAGGTCCCTCCTGGGGCGTTCAACGCCCTGAATGGAGTAGGAAGCTGGCGTTCATGAGCAGGGCGTTCAACGCCCATAAGGAGGGTAGGGAATTTGAATTCCCTAGCCTCTTAGGACCAATGGGTCCCACAGCATTTTCACATGCCCCACATTCTTCTATCTTCTTTTCACACTTCCCCGCACACTCTTCCCTATAAACCCTCAACCAATCACATCCATACCTCTTTCCCAAAACCATCATAACTCCCACCAACCCCTACCTACTAAAATTCAAACTTTCCCACCCATACCCCGCATTCATTCGAAACTCTGCCCACAACCTCCCTATAAATACCCCCTCATACCACTTATCCCACACACTACTCATACACCTTCAACCTTCCCTTGGCCGAATTGCTCTTCTCCCTCCATCTCCATCTATTTTCTTCTTCTTCTACTCCATTCTTCTCTTTTGTTTATTTTTGCTTGAGGATGAGCAAAGCTTTTAAGTTTGGTGTTGGAAAAGCCTTGCTTTTTGCTTTCCATTCCCATTTATGGCACCCAAGGTCGAAGAACCCTCTAGAAAGAGGAAAGAAAAGGACGTAGCTGCCACTTCCGAATCTTGGAAGATGGAGAGATTCATCACTCTAGCTCATCAAGAACACTTCTATGAAGTAGTGGCAAAGAAAAAGGTGATTCCTAAAGTCCCCTTTAGGCTAAAAAAGATTGAGTACCCGGAGTTCCGAAGAGAAATCCGGAGAAGAGGTTGGAAAATCCTAACAAATCCCATCCAAGAGGTTGGGATCTTAATGGTGCAAGAGTTCTATGCTAATGCATGGGACACGAAAAATCATGACATTAGTGTGAACCCTCATCCTAAGAATTGGAGCACCATGGTCTGATGGAGAATCTTAGACTTTAGTCCGGAAAGTGTGAGGTTGGCATTCAACTTGCCTTTGATGCAAGGAGACCCACATCCTTACACTAGAAGAGTCAATTTTGACCAGAGGCTGGATCAAGTGCTCTCAGACATCTGTGTGGAAGAGGCACAGTGGAAAAAGGATTTCCAAGGCAAGCCTATCCAACTATGAAGGCTTGACCTCAAGCCCATAGCTAGAGGATGGTTGGAATTTATCCAACGCTCTATCATCCCTACTAGCAACCGATCTGAGGTGACCATTGACCGAGCCATCATGATCCATTGTATCATGCTCGGAGATGAGGTGGAAGAACATGAGGTGATACCTCAAGAGTTGTACAAAGTAGCGGACAAGCCCTCCACCCAAGCAAGGTTAGCTTTCCCTTATCTTATCTGTCACCTATGCAATTCAGCTAAAATTGTCATAGAAGGTGACATTCCAATTGAGGAGGACAAGCCCATCACTAAAAGAAGGATGGAGCATATTAGAGAGCCGGCATATGAATCACAACATGAGCATATGGAACCGCCTCAATCTGAGATCCCTGAGGTATCTCAAGGGATGTAATTTCCTCCTCAAAGCTATTGGGATCAATGGCATACTTCTCTGAGAGAATTAAGCTCTAACATAAATCAGTTGAGGATGGAGCATCAAGAGCATTCCACCATCCTCAATGAAATTAGAGAAGATCAAAGAGCTATAAGGAAAGAACAACAGAGACATGGGCATGACATTGAAGACATCAAGCACTCTATTGGATTCTCTAGAGGAAGTGGTAGCTGCCGTCACTAAGGTGGTCCTGTTCCATCACCCCTTGCTTTCATGTCATTTTTCTTTTTTCCATTATATTTTGTTGTCTGTTCTCGTGTTCCTATTGCATGATCATTTCTATATATGTCTTAAAGTTATAAAATGTTCCATATATCTCTCACCTTACTTAAAAGAAAATCTTATTTGAAAAAGAAAAATTAAGATGCATGAATCTTCGAGTTTATCTTAGGAATAGTTCAATAATTTTAATGTGGTGGCATTGCTTTTATTTTCTGAATGTATGAATGAACAGTGCATATTTAAAATTGGAATTAAGAATGTTGGCTCTTGAAAGAATGATAAAAAAGGAGAAGTATTATTGGTGATCTGAAAAATAAAAAAATTGATTCTTGAAGCAAGAAAAAATAGCAAAAAGCAATAAAAAAAAGAGTATGAAAAAAAAGGGCAAGAGCAAAAAGCCAATAGCTCTTTAAACCAAAGGCAAGAGCATGGGTCCAAGGCTTTAAGCATCAATGGTTAGGAGGGCCTAAAAGAAACAAAATCTTGGCCTAAGCACTCCAAAGGAACAGTGTCCCTAACTATATGCTTGTGGTGTGAAGGTGTCAAGTAAAAAGCTTGAGACTGAGCAGTTAAAGTTGTGATCCAAAGCAAAATAAATGTGTGCTTAAGGACTCTGGACACCTCTATCTAGGGATTCTAGTAAAGCTGAATCACAATCCGAAAGGGTTCACCCAGTTAAGTGTCTGTGGCATTTATGTATCCGGTGGTAATGCTGAAAAACAAAGTACTTAGGGCCACAACCAAGACTCTAAAAGCTGTGTTCAAGAATAAAAAAGAACTAAACTAGGAGGGTCAATAATATCATCTGGATTCTAAGTTCCTTAGGATGCTAACACTTCTGAACTTCAATGGATAGTGAGATTTATTGAAAACTCTGAGATTTATTGTATCTTACTCTTCTTTTTATCCTACTTTATTTTTAGTTGCTTGGGGACAAGCAACAATTTAAGTTTGGTGTTGTGATGAGCGGATATTTTATACGCTTTTTGACATTATTTTCATATAGTTTTTGTTATATTTTATTTAAGTTTTATTATATTTTCATAGGTTTTAGTGTAAAATTCACATTTTTAGATTCTACTATGAGTTGTTGTATTTTATGGTGATTTCAGGTATTTTCTGGCTAAAATCTGAGAGTTTTGACAAAGGCTGATTCAGAGGCAAGGAAAGCATAGCAGATGTTGTCAGGATCTGACCTCTGTGCACTCAAGCAAGCATTTCTGGAGCTACGGATATCTAAATGGATCTTTCTAAACTTTGGAAAGCTAACATCCAGGGCTTTTCAGCAATATATAATAGTCCATACTTGTTTTTGGAGATGAAGGCCCAAAACTGGCGTTCAACGCTAGCCATCTACCCCTTTCTGGCGTTGGATGCCCAAAAGGGAGCAGCTGGCATCCAACACCCAAAAAGGTGTCCCAAGCAGGCGTTCAATGCCCAAGGAGCCTACTAGCACGTGGAGACATCCTTAGCTCAGCCCAAATACTCACCAAGTGGACCCCGGAAGTAGATTTTCGCACTACAAGCCTAAGCCTATCATATTTCTGTAATCCTTAGTTATTAGATTAGGATATATAGGAGAAGATCACCCTTGTTGGAGGATCTTCGACCACCATAGAAAATTATTTCATATTTTTGAGTTTCATTATACAGTATGAGCCACTAAACCTCCTAGGTTAAAGTTAGGAGCTCTGCTGAGTTTTATGGATTAATAAAAGTACTACTGTTCTATTTCAATTCGTGTTTGATTCTCTCCTAAGATGTATCTTCGTTCTTCAACCTTATGAATGAGTTAAACTGTTACAAGTTATCTCTATTCCACATGGATTCAGTGAGCGTCTTTCATCGGATATCACTGAACCACTAGCTTGAGGATACGTCTCTTAGACGGCTAATCCACGACTTCGTTGGGGACTTTGATAAACCCCAATTTTGTGGTTTATCTTGTGCTTAATTTGGGGGATTTTATCACCTTTTCTCACATTTATTCAATAAAATAGTATGGTTTTGTAATTCTCCCTTAATTTGTGTTTAAGTGTAAAAACATGCTTTTTGGACCTTAAAATAGCTAAATTTAATTCACTTTAATTCCATTCGATGCCTTGATATGTTTGTTGAGTGATTTCAGATTCATAAGGCAAGTATTGGATGGAAGAAGTGAAGAGAAAAGCATGCAAAGTGGAGAATTCATGAAGAAAAGAGCATTTGGAGAATTGAGGGCCACGCGCACGCGTCATCCATGCGTACGCGTGAGGAGGAATTTTGGCTAGCGACGCGCACGCATCACCCACGCGCACGCGTGACGCTGATCACGTGACCTCATTAAAGTGAAAATGCTGGGGCAATTTCTGAGCTTTTCAGGCCCAAATCCAACTGATTCTAAAGGCTATTTCATGCAGAATTCAAGCTGGGGCAAAGGGGGAGCACTTAGTTATAGGATAGCATCATGTAGTTTAGTTTTCTAGAGAGAAGCTCCCTCTTCTCTCTAGAATTAGGGTTCTCAGGTCAATTGCATCTTAGATCTAGGGTTTAATTCTTGTTTTCATCTTGTTTTACCTTCAATTTCTTATTTCTACATCTCAACTATCTTAGCTTGTAGTGTGAATTTCCTTTTAATGCAATTGAGGTTTTATGTTTCTTTCTTATTTAATTGAGTTGTTATTATTGTTTCCTTGCAATTGGTAGTTGTTAGATTTTATTCTTGTTGTCATTTTAATATGCTTTCCTTATATACCTTCCAAGTGTTTGACAAAATGCTTAGTTAGATGTTAGAGTAGAGTTTTTGAGCATTCTTGGTTTGGAAAGAGAAATTGGGTAATCTTGAGTCATGAATACCCAACTCAAGTTGGTGATCTAGAGTTGTTAGCTAATATTGTTTCCATTAACGCTAATCTTTTGCTAATTTAATTAGTAAGTTGATTAGGACTTTTGGAGTGAGATTAGCTAGTCTTATTTTACTTTCTCTCGTGTGAAGACAACATTGTACTTTCTTCCATTGTTAGAGATGACAAAATAAGATAAATTCTTGTTAATTATTGTTATGAGTGACTAGGATAGAAAGCCTATATTCTCAATCCTTGCCATGAATGTCTCTCTTTATTATTTGCTTTATTTAGTTGTTACCTTTATTTTCTTGTCATTTATTTTTCTTGCCCTTTTTCCAAATCAAACCCCCCGTATTCCTTCATAGCAAATAATAGAGCACTTCATCGCAATTTCTTGTGAGACGACTTGAGGTTTAAATACTTCAGTTAATTTTCATTGGGGTTTGTACTTGTGATAACCAATCTTTTAAATTTGATTGAGAATTATTAGTTGGTTTGGAACTATGCTTACAACGAATTTCCTTTTCTATTAAGAGTCATTCTAGACCGACAATAATTCTGGTATCAGACTTCTCGAGACATCAGTTCAGCCGAGGTATGGGGAGATTAGGGTCTTTGTGGTAAAGGCTAAAATCAAGGTGCAGTATTCTCTGATCTGGAAGATTCGACCTTGTCTGTGACATTTTGAATAGGATCACCAAGGGGATGAACTGCAGGAGCTTCACCCTCATTCAGACTGGATGCGCACTAAACCTAGTGTTCAACCTAGAGGAAGATTGGCGGCCTCTCAATCGGCGTTGATCACATACAACCTGCTATAGAAGAAATCATTCACAGTTGGAGTAGACAGTAAGAAAGTATTGATCCAGAAGAACAAATCATCTCCGTGGCCTTAACCACCTTCTTATCATTGAATTCACAACCACTGAGTAACGTTATTTTTATTTTATTTTACTTTTATACGCTTAAACAACTAAACAACTTTTCTATCCGCCTAACTAAGATTTACAAGATAACCAGTGTTTGATCCAAGCCGACAATCCTCGTGGGATCGATGGTGCACGAAATCGTGATCGTTCATTCCTTGATAATGGCGTTAAAGACTTAATACGCACGTTCATAATCTTAGTTCTTTGTCACAACTTCACACAACTAACCAGCAAGTGCACTAGGTCATCTAAGTAATAAACCTTATGTGAGTAAGGGTCGATCCCACGGAGATTGTCGGCTTGAAGCAAGCTATGGTCACCTTGTAAATCTCAGTCAGGCAGATTCAAATGGTTATAGAGTTTTAATAATTAAAAGATAAATAAAACGTAAAATAAAGATAGAGATACTTATGTAATTCATTGGTGAGAATTTCAGATAAGCGTATGGAGCTGCTTGGTTCCTTCTGAATCTCTGCTTTCCTACTGCTTTCATCCAATCCTTCATACCCCTTTCCATGGCAAGCTGTATGTTGGGCATCACCGTTGTCAATGGCTACATCCCGTCCTCTCAGTGAAAATGGTCCAAAATGCACTGTCACCGCACGGCTAATCATCTGTCGGTTCTCGATCATACTGGAATAGGATTCAGTAATCCTTTTGCGTCTATCACTACGCCCAGCACTCGCGAGTTTGAAGCTCATCACAGCCATCCCTTCCCAGATCCTACTCGAAATACCACAGACAAGGTTTAGACTTTTCGGATCTCAAGAATGGCCGCCAATAATTCTAGCCTATACCACGAAGACTCTGATCTCACGATCAGGAGGCTAAGAGATATGCATTCAAGCTTGCTTTCATGTAGAACGGAAGTGTTTGTCAGGCACGCGTTCATAAGTGAGAATGGTGATGAGCGTCACATAATCATCACATTCATCATGTTCTTGTGTGCGAATGAATATCTTAGAGAAGAAATAGGCTTGAATTGAATAGGAAAACAATAGTACTTTGCATTAATTCATGAGGAACAGCAGAGCTCCACACCTTAATCTATGTTGTGTAGAAACTCTACCGTTGAAAATACATAAGAGCAAGGTCCAAGCATGGACGAATGGCCAGCCCCATAAACGTGTACCAAATGATCTAAAGATGATCAAAAGGTCCTCAAATTGATCAAAAGATTCCTAACAAAATAGTAAAAAGTTCTATTTATACTAAACTAGTTACTAGGGTTACAGAAATAAGTAAATGATACAGAAATCTACTTCCGGGCCTACTTGGTGTGTGCTTGGGCTGAATATTGAAGCTTTCATGTGTAGAGGTCTTCCTTGGAGTTAAACTCCAGTTTGTAACCTGTTTCTGGCATTTAACTCTGCTTTGCAACCTGTTTCTGGCGTTTAACTCCAAAATAGAGCAGAAAGCTGGCGTTAAACGCCAGTTTGCGTTATCTAAACTCGGGAAAAATATGGACTATTATATATTTCTGGAAAGCCCTAGATGTCTACTTTCCAACGCAATTAAGAGCGCGCCATTTGGGTTACTGTAGCTCCAGAAAATCTACTTTGAGTGTAGGGAGGTCAGAATCCAACAGCATCTGCAGTCCTTCTTCAGCCTCTGAATCTGATTTTTGCTCAAGTCCCTCAATTTCAGCCAGAAATTACCTGAAATCACAGAAAAACACACAAACTCATAGTAAATTCCAGAAATGTTATTTTTATTTAAAAACTAATAAAAATATATTAAAAACTAATCAAATCATACTAAAAACTATCTAAAAACAATACCAAAAAGCGTATAAATTATCCGCTCATCACAACACCAAACTTAAACTGTTGCTTGTCCCCAAGCAACTGAAAATCAAATAGGATAAAAAGAAGAGAATATACTATAAATTTCAAAATATTAATGAAACTTAGCTCCAATCAGATGAGCGAGGCTAGTATCTTTTTGCCTCTGAACAGTTTTGGCATCTCACTTTATCCCTTAAAGTTTAGAATGATTGGCATCTATAGGAACTCAGAATTCAGATAGTGTTATTGATTCTCCTAGTTTAGTATGTTGATTCTTGAACATAGCTATTTTATGAGTCTTGGCTGTGGCCCTAAGCACTTTGTTTTTCAGTATTACCACCGGATACATAAATGCCATAGACACATAACTGGGTGAACCTTTTCAGATTGTGACTCAGCTTTGCTAGAGTCCCCAATTAGAGTTGTCCAGGGTTCTTAAGCACACTCTTCTTTTTGCTTTGGACCTCGACTTTAACCGCTCAGTCTCAAGTTTTCACTTGACACCTTCACGCCACAAGCACATGGTTAGGGACAGCTTGGTTTAGCCGCTTAGGCCAGGATTTTATTCCTTTCGGCCCTCCTATCCACTGATGCTCAAAGCCTTGGATCCTTTTTATTACCCTTGCCTTTTGGTTTTAAGGGCTATTGGCTTTTTACTCTTGCCTTTTGGTTTAAAGAGCTTTTGGCTTTTTCTGCTTGCTTTTTCTTTCTCTTTCTCTTTTTTTTTCTTTTTTTTTTCACAAGCTTTTGTATTCACTGCTTTTTCTTACTTCAAGAATCAATTTTATGATTTTTCAGATTATCAATAACATTTATCCTTTTCATCATTCTTTCAAGAGCCAACATATTTAACATTCATAAACAACAAATTCAAAAGACATATGCACTGTTCAAGCATTCATTAAGAAAACATAAAGTATTGTCACCACATCAAAATAATTAAACTAATTTCAAGGATGAATTCGAAATTCATGTACTTCTTGTTCTTTTGTAATTAAAACATTTTTCATTTAAGAGAGGTGATGGATTCATAGGACATTCATAGCTTTAAGACACGGACACTTAAACATTAATGATCATATAGTAGAGACACAAACATAAAGCATAGTAAACGAAAAACAGAAAAATAAGAACAAGGAGATTAAGAAACGGGTCCACCTTAGTGAGGGTGGCGTCTTCCTCTTCTTGAAGAACCAATGGTGCTCTTGAGCTCCTCTATGTCTCTTCCTTGTCTTTGTTGCTCCTCCCTCATAGCTCTTTGATCTTCTCTAATCTCATGGAGAATGATGGAGTGCTCTTGGTGGTCCATCCTTAGTTGTCCCATGTTGGAACTTAATTCTCCTAGGGAGGTGTTGATTTGCTCCCAATAGTTTTGTGGAGGAAAGTGCATCCCTTGAGGCATCTCAGAGATTTCATGGTGAGGAATTTCCTCATGCTCTTGTTGAGGTCCATGATCTCTTGTTTGCTCCATCCTTTTCTTAGTGATGGGCTTGTCCTCTTCAATGAGGATGTCTCCCTCTATGTCAATTCTAGCCGAATTACAGAGGTGGCAAATGAGGTGAGGAAAGGCTAACCTTGCCAAAGTGGAGGAATTGTCAGCTACCTTGTAGAGTTCTTGAGGTATAATCTCATGAACTTCCACTTCCTTCCCAATCATGATACTATGGATCATGATGGCCCAGTCTACAGTAACTTTAGACCGGTTGCTAGTAGGAATAATTGAGCATTGGATGAACTCCAACCATCCTCTAGCTACAGGCTTAAGGTCCGGTCTTCTCAATTGAACCGGCTTGCCTCTTGAGTCAACTTTCCATTGAGCTCCTTCCACACATATGTCCATGAGGACTTGGTCCAACCTTTGATCAAAGTTAACCCTTCTAGTGTAGGGGCATGCATTTTCTTGCATCATTGGTAAGTTGAATGCCAGAAACAGGTTACAAACTGGTGTTTAACTCCAAGAAAGACCTCTACACGTGAAAGCTTCAATGCTCAGCCCAAGCACACATCAAGTGGGCCCGGAAGTGGATTTCTGCATCATTTACTCATTTCTGTAACCCTAGTAACTAGTTTAGTATAAATAGAACTTTTTACTATCATGTTAGTATCCGATCTTTGGACGTTTAGTCCCTAGACCTTGGAGGCTGGCCATTCGGCCATGCTTAAACTATTATCACTTATGTATTTTCAACGGTAGAGTTTCTACACACCATAGATTAAGGTGTGGAGCTCTGCTGTTCCTCATGAATTAATGCAAAGTACTATTATTTTTCTATTCAATTCACGCCTATTTCTTCTCTAAGATATTCATTCGCACACAAGAACATGATGAATGTGATGATTATGTGACGCTCATCACCATTCTCACTTATGAACGCGTGCCTGACAACCACTTCCGTTCTACATGCAAACAAGCTTGAATGTGTATCTTTTAGCCTCCTGATCGTGAGATCAGAGTCTTCGTGGTATAGGCTAGAATTATTGGCGGCCATTCTTGAGATCCGAAAAGTCTAAACCTTGTCTGTGGTATTTTGAGTAGGATCTGGGAAGAGATGGCTGTGACGAGCTTCAAACTCGCGAGTTCTGGGTGTAGTGACCGACGCAAAAGGATTACTGAATCCTATTCCAGTATGATCGACAACCGACAGATGATTAGTCGTGCGGTGACAGTGCATTTTGTACCATTTTCACTGAGAGGACGGGATGTAGCCATTAACAATGGTGATGCCCTACATACAGCTTGCCATGGAAAGGAGTAGGAATGATTGGATGAAGACAGCAGAAAAGCAGAGGTTCAGAAGGAACAAAAGCATCTTTATATGCTTATCTGAAATTCTCACCAATGAATTACATAAGTATCTCTATCCTATTTTATGTTTTAATTATATTTTAATTATCAATTCACCATAACTATTTGAATCCGCCTGACTGAGATTTACAAGGTGACCATAGCTTGCTTCAAGCTGACAATCTCCGTGGGATCGACCCTTACTCACGTAAGGTTTATTACTTGGACGACCCAGTGCACTTGCTGGTTAGTTGTGCGAGATTGTGAAGAAGAACTAAGATTAAAAACGTGCATATTAAGTTTTTAGCGTCGTTACCAAGGAATGAACGATCACGATTTTTCCATACCAAATTTTTGGCGTCGTTGCCGGGGATTGTTCGAGTTTAGACAACTGACCGTTCATCTTATTGCTCAGATTAGGTAATTTTATTTTAATTTTAAGCTTTTTGTTTTTATTATTTTATTCTTTTTATTTTCGAAAATATTTTCAAAAAAAAAATAAAAATAAATTATTCTATGGCTTCAGAATTTTTAAGAATGAATTCTAGAGTTTCACGATGATTTGTTGAAGTCTGGCTGGCTGTGAAGCCATGTCTAATTCTTTTGGACCGAGGTTTCAAGTTATCATCACAAGAGTCCTTGGACTCCCATCGTATCAGTTGTTGTATGCCTGATTTGTATGCTAAAGCTTGGCTGGCCATTGGCCATGTCTAGTGTTTTGGACCGGAGCTTTCAATGATAGCTTGGCTGGCTAGTACGCCATGTCTAATTCCTGGACTGGAGCTTTAGACTAACATTGCATGATTCCTGGAATTCTCATTAAAAATTTTGAAATCCTTATTTTCTTTTTCAAAATTAATTTTCGAAAAATACCAAAAAAAAATTTAATAAAATCATAAAACCAAAAATAATTTTGTGTTTCTTATTTGAGTCTTGTGTCAATTTTTAAGTTTGGTGTCTTGCATATTTTTCTTTTCTTAAAAAAATTTTACAAAAATAAGTTCTTAGTGTTCATCTTGACATTCAAAGTGTTCTTGGTGTTCATCTTGACATTCATAGTGTTCTTGCATGCATCATTTATTTTGATCCAAAATTTTCATGTTTTGAGTCTTTTTATTGTTTTTCTCTTTCTTCATTAAAATTCGAAAATCAAAAAAATATCTTTCCCTTATTTCACTCATAAATTTTCAAAAATTTGAGTTGACTTTTTCAAAACTTTTTAAAATTTAGTTGTTTCTTATGAGTCAAATCAAATTTTCAATTTAAAAATTCTATC
Organism: Arachis ipaensis; assembly: GCF_000816755.2. Classification (NCBI taxonomy): domain Eukaryota; kingdom Viridiplantae; phylum Streptophyta; class Magnoliopsida; order Fabales; family Fabaceae; genus Arachis; species Arachis ipaensis. Next base: position 43,574,992 of record NC_029785.2, on the reverse strand, counting down.
TTTTTCAAATCTTTTCTTCAAAAATAAAATCTTTTTCATTTTTTCTTTCATAATTTCAAAATTTTTAAAATTTATTTTCAAAATCTTTTTCTTAATTCTATTTTATATTTCCAAAATTAATGCTAACAATTAATGTGATTGATTCAAAAACTTTAAGTTTGTTACTTGCCTAGTAAGAAAGGTTCAATCTTTAAATTTTAAAATCATATCTTTTTGTTTCTTGTTAGTCAAGTAATCAACTTTAATTTTCAAAATCAAATCTTTTTAAATTTCTTTTTCAAATCTTTTTCAAATTAAATTTCAATCATATCTTTTTCGAAATCAATTTCAAAATCTTTTCTAACTTCTCACCCTTTCAAATTTGATTTTCAAATCTTTTTCAATTAACTACTTGACTTTTTGGTTTATTTTTTTTTAAAGTTTACTATTTCAATCATATCTTTTTCAAAACTACCTAACTAATTCTCTCTCTAATTTTCGAAAATCACCTTCCTCTTTTTCAAAGTTCCTTTCTAATTAACTAATTGTTTTAAATTTTAATTTAATTTAATTTCATTTGTCTTTTTAAAATTTTTGAATTTTAACTTTAATTTTAAATTAAAAACAAAAATATTTTTATTTTATTTAATTTTCAAAAATTCTTCTCTCTCACCTCCTCCTAATTATTTATTTATCTACTAACACTTCTCTTCTTCTTAAAAATTCGAACCCTCTCCCTCTTTCTGTGTTCAAATTTCCTTTCTTCTACTCACATAAAGGAATCTCTATACTGTGACATAGAAGATTCCATATTTTCTTTTGTGTTCTCTTCTTTTTCATATGAGCAGGAACAAGGATAAGAACATTCTTGTTGAAGCTAATCCAGAACCTGAAAGGACTCTAAAGAGGAAGCTAAAGCACAACTCTCTGGAGAAAATCTGACAGAAATTTTTGAAAAAGAAGGAGACATGGCTGAAAATAATAACAATGCAAGGAAGATGCTTGGTGACTTTACTGCACCAAATTCCAATTTACATGGAAGAAGCATCTCAATCCCTGCCATTGGAGCAAACAATTTTGAGCTAAAGCCTCAATTAGTTTCTCTGATGCAACAGAATTGCAAGTTTCATGGACTTCCATCAGAAGATCCTTTTCAGTTCTTAACTGAATTCTTGTAAATCTGTGATACTGTTAAGACCAATGGGGTTGACTCCGAGCTACAGGCTTATGGTTTTCCCATTTGTTGTAAGAGACAGAGCTATAATATGGTTGGACTCTCAACCTAAAGATAGCCTGAACTCTTGGGATAAGCTGGTCACGGCTTTCTTAGCCAAGTTCTTTCCTCCTCAAAAGTTATGATGGTCTGTTTGAATTATCAAAGATGTCATTAGACCATTCTACAGGTGGATCCATTCACCTAAAGAAAATGCCTGCAGAAGCTCAGGAACTCATTGACATGGTTGCAAATAACCAGTTCATGTACACTTCTGAAAGGAATCCTGTGAGTAATGGGACGCCTCAGAGGAAGGGAGTTCTTGAAATTGATACTCTGAATGCCATATTGGATCAGAATAAAATATTGACTCAGCGAGTCAATATGATTTCTTAGAGTCTGAATGGATTGCAAGCTGCATCCAACAGTACTCAAGAGGCATCTTCTGAAGAAGAAGCTTATGATCCTGAGAACCCTGCAATAGCAGAGGTGAATTACATGGGGGAACCATATGGAAACACCTATAATCTCTCATGGAGAAATCATCTAAATTTCTCATGGAAGGATCAACAAAAGCCTCAACAAGGCTTTAATAATGGTGGAAGAAACAGGTTTAGCAATAGCAAGCCTTTTCCATCATCCACTCAGCAACAGACAGAGAATTCTGAGCAGAACCCTTCTAACTTAGCAAATATAGTCTTTGATCTATCTAAGGCCACTCTAAGTTTCATGAATGAAACAAGGTCCTCCATCAGAAATTTGGAGGCACAAGTGGGCCAGCTGAGTAAAAGAGTCACTGAAACCCCCTCTTAGTACTCTCCCAAGCAATACAGAGGAGAATCCAAAAAGAGAGTGCAAGGCCATTATCTTACTTGGTGTGGTCGAACCCAAAGAGGAGGAGGAGGACGTGAATCCTAGTGAAGAAGACCTCCTGGGACGTTCAGTGACTAATAAGGAGTTTCCCTTTGAGGAACTAAAGGAATCTGAGGCTCATCTAGAGACCATAGAGATTTTATTGAACCTCCTTTTGCCCTTCATGAGCTCTGATGAGTATTCACCCTCTAAAGAGGATGAAAACATTACTGAAGAGCAAGTTGCTCAATATTTAGGAGCAATCATGAAGCTGAATGCCAAATTATTTGGTAATGAGACTTGGGAGGATGAACCTCCATTGCTCATCAAGGAACTAAATGCCTTGGTTCAGCAAACTCTACCTCAAAAGAAATAGGATCCTGGTAAATTCCTAATTCCCTGTAACATAGGCACCATGACCTTTGAGAAGGCTCTGTGTGACCTGGGGTTAGGAATAAACTTAATGCCACTCTCCGTAATGGGGAAACTTGGGATCTTTGAGGTAGAAGCTGCCAGAATCTCATTAGAGATGGCAGACTGATGTGCATAAACTTGATATGCTACGATTTAGGAAATTGCACGATCGGCAAAATTCCCTCCGGCAAGTGCACCGGTTATCATCAAAGAATTTGTTGTCTTCTTTCTGGAATTCCTTGCTCTTCTTGCTCTTCTTCTCCTTCTTCTCCTTCTTCTCCTTCTTGCTCTCCTTCTGCTTGTTGCCTTTCTTCATTTCTTCTTTTTGTATGTCTTGGAGCAATTGGGCCAAGAGTCATTCTGTACGCAGTTATGGCCATTCCAGGATATAGCCAATTAGGTCTTTCATCTTCAAGTGGTACTTAGGCATCGATGCATAGTCTAATGATGGTGCTAGGGAAGTGGAAGGTGATTTGTGAAGGGTGGCTTGATGGTAAATATATGAATTAGGGAGAAGGACGAGTTGCTTTTCATTTTCTTGGAAGTATTCTGAGTGCATTAGGTTGTACATGTAGCTATCTTTTCATGCAGAACTTCCTTTTCCCAAGTGTTAGTTTCAAAGACTTGTGAACTTTCTTTTTGACCAAGCACCGTACCTCCCCCCTTGTCTTTTTCTTCCATTCTTATCCTTCCTTTTGTACCTGCGCAAACAAACAAATTTGCTATCATTTTTTTTTCGGTCCATGTGAATAATGAATAGTACTTGCAAATGTTTTTTTTCATTCTTTTTGAATTGTAAATCACTGATTGACTTCATGAGCTTATAGCCGTGACTTTTGTATGTATGCACACTTATTACTGGACACCAAACTTAGTGTTTGGTAATGTCTCCTGATGACATGAAGTCCATGTTGGTTGTCCTTAATGAATGTGCATAATTCTAATAAATCATAGTCACTTTGGCTCTTTGATCCTAAACAATTTTACTACCTAAAGTAATTGAAATCAAAGTATTAAAACATGCAAATGGTATACTTGTCATGAATTTCTAAATCCAGAGGAACTTCTTGCTTTTCATTAACTGTGTTCTAAAAGGAACACCAAACTTAATGTTTGGTTGTGCACTTTGAATGAAAGATTGAATAAAATTTGAATAAAATTTGGGGTGCCTTCAGGCACACCAAACTTAGAGACTAATTGCATTTTACATGCAATGTTTAGTGCACTCTTTCAACAGTTGTCCTGAGGATTCAAGTTCATGCATAAGAAACCATGCTTTATTAGATGCAAAGCAAAACAATAACGAGTAAGGATACTAAAACATGGGTTACCTCCCATGAAGCGCTTCTTTAACGTCACTAGCTTGACGGTTGTCCCTTGTTAGGGTGGATTGTAGTGCTTGATGTCTTCTCCTCTCACTATGAAAACGTCCCCATTTGATTCCTTCATGACTTCTAAATGTTCCATAGAAAGAACTTTCCTGATTGTGAACACTTGAGGGAGCTGGGAAGGAATGGTTTTGAGGCCAGGTGGGATTGGCAGATAATGACTTGATATCACTTTATCTCCCGGAGAGAAACCTTCAGTGGGAATTTTCTTGTTTCTCCACCCTCTTGGCAATTTCTTTACAATTCTTCCCTTTCTCTTGAGGATTTCTTCATTGACCCTTATGCCAGGAGGATCCTTCTGATCTGTTTCTATTGATTCTTGTGGCTTTAACTCTTGCAACTCTTGTTTGCCTTCCAAGGACTGTTTTAGAGTTTCAGCTGCTGGATTACTTTCCTCCAAACACGGATGGCTACTCTCATCCTTAGGTTTTTCATGTTCTGGTTCAGGCTCAGATGCAGGTTTGAAAACATTGAAAATGAGCTGTTCATCATGTATTCTCAAAATTAGCTCTCGTTGTTCTACATCTATGAGCGCTCTAGCAGTGGCTAGAAATGGCCTTCCCAGAATGATAGGGTGTAGGTAGCTTTCCTCCATATCCAAAATGACAAAGTCTGTGGGGAAGAAATAATTTCCCACTTTCACCAGCACATTCTCAACTACCCCTTCAGCTTGCTTCTGAGTTTTGTCAGCCAGTTGTATGATTACATCAGTGGATCTCACCTCATTCAGTTGTAGCCTCTTCATAAGAGTCAGAGGCATCACATTTATGCTAGCTCCTAGATCACAGAATCCTTTGTCAATTTTTGTTTCCCCTATGATGCAGGGGATATGAAAACTTCCTGGGTCTGTTTTCTTAGAGACTATGTCCTTCTTGATGAGGGCACTGCATTCTTTGTTCATTATTACAGTTTGTCCTCCCTTCAAAACTCTTTTCTTGCTCAGCAATTCCTTTAAATACTTGATATGTGTAGGCATCTGCTGGAGAATCTCAAGAAAGGGAATATTGACATGGAGAGACTTAAATGTCTCTAAAAACCTTGAATAGGTTTTCCTTTTTTCACCTCCTCCTAACCTCTGAGGAAATGGTGCTTTTGGTTGGTATGTTTCCAGCATGCCTTTTTGCAGTTCCTTGGCTTGCTCAGTTTCACTTTCCTGCTTAGCTTCTTCCACACCTTCCTTCAAGATTTCTGGCTCCTGTTCTGAGGGTTTGATTCCTTCTTCTTCTGAGACTTCCTTCAATATGGTGATGGCCTTGCATTCTTCCCATCTCACTCCCTTTTGTTCCCCTTTAGGATTCTTTTCTGTGTCACTAGGGAACACTGCAGTTGACTTGGGGGCCTGTTGAGATAGCTCTCCTACTTGAGACTCCATCCTCTTTAGTTTTTCACCATGGTTCCTTAAGGTAGATCTCACATCATCCCTAAAGCTTTTCAACTCACTTATGTCCTGACCCATGTTTGCCAGCATTCCTTCTATCCTGTTTAATTGATCTTGAAATTGTTGGTTCGGATTAGGTTGGGCAGGTTGATTATTTTGGCCATGATATGATGGTTGGGAGTAAGTGTTTTGTGTGGTTTGGTATGATCTTTGGTTGGAGTTTTGGTATGTGGACTTGTTATGTTGGTTTTGGTTGTAAGGTTTGTGGTTTTGTGGTTGGGTTTGTTGGTTCCCCCACCCAAAGTTTGGGTGATTGAACTTCTCTATCCATGTTGAGATCTAAAGCTTCCTCAAAATTGTCCTCATATTCTCCTTTAGATTCCTCTTCTCTCAGTACTCTCTTCCCTCTTGCTTCCCTTCTAAGTCTATGAAGGGTCCTCTCTGGTTCGGTATATGGAGGAGTTGATGTCTCTCCTCTCCTACCTGTCATACAAGAACACAGCACAGGCACCAAACAAGTGAAATACTCTTGGTTAATGGAAGAGTATGGTTAGAGCAGTTGAGGAATTAATTCAATTAGTTAGTGAGTCAGTGAGTTAGTTGCTTGAATTTAAAGGCATAAAGAAAGAAAGCATGTAACAGAGTGCAGAAATTAAAATTCAACAATTAACTTGAACTGAATTAACAAAGCATGAAAAATGCTCAATCTAGTTAACTTCCAATTTGAGAATTGTCAATCGAAAACCAATCCCCGGCAACGGCGCCATAAACTTGATGTGCATAAACTTGATATGCTACGATTTAGGAAATTGCACGATCGGCAAAATTCCCTCCGGCAAGTGCACCGGTTATCATCAAGTAAAAACTCACAATAGAGTGAGGTCGAATCCCACAAGGATTGGTTGAGTGAGCAATTCGGATTAGAAGTATGTTCTATAATAAAAACTCATGTGAGTGAGGTCGATCCCACAGGGATTGAAGGATTGAGCAATTTTAGTTTAGTGGTTGATTTAGTCAAGCGAATCAAGTGTTGGTTGGGTGATTTGTGATTTGCAGAATGTAAATTGCATGAAATTAAAAAGAGCGGGAAAGTAAATTGCTGAAACTTAAAGAACAAGAAATTAAATGGCAGAAACTTAAAGTGCAAGAAATGTAAATTGCAGAAACTTAAAGTGCAAGAAATGTAAATTGCTTGGAATGTAAAGGGGATTGGGATGTGGATTTGCAGAATTTAATCAAGGAAAAGTTAAATTGCATTAAACAGAAGAGGAAAAGGAAATTGGGATTGAACCGGATCTTATAACAGCAAAGTAAATGAACAAGGAAAGCAATAAACAGAGAATTGAAATGGGAATTTAGATCTCAGGACCCAGAGACTAGAAAACCAAGTCTAGATCTCAATGCCTTCCTAGATCCAACAAGAACAATAGCAAGGAAATTATAAATTGCAAAGAGAAGAGATGAAGAACAATGAACCGGAAATGAAATTCAATTAACAGTAAAGTAAAGAAACAGAGGGATCCAAGATTGAGATTGAAACATAATTTCTTCAATTCTCCAATCCAAGATCCAAGATAAAGGTAAAATGAAATTGCAAGTAAAAGGAAACAAAGAAATTCAAGTTCACTCAGTAACAAAAGCTTCCCAAAAACTATTATGAAAATTCTAAAAGAAAGCTCCCCGAATAACTTGAATTCTATCCTATTTATACACTTTCCAAAATGATCTTCAAGCCTTGAGTTGGGCCTTTGTTCTTGGTGGAATTGGGTTGAAAGAGGCCTTGGTTGATTGCTCTTGAAGTTTGAAGAAGAACCGAAGTGAACCAATTGAACCGGTTTTGAAGTTAGCCATAGTTGGTCCCAATGTTAGGGCCAAAGTTAGGGGTCTAACTTTGACCCTAACTTTTCATAGCAGCAAGCATGATTTCCTGGTTTGGACGTTGGTGCCAACGTTAGGGGTCTAACTTTGACCCTAACATTGGCCTTGCTTAGTGCTAGTGGTGCCAACGTTAGCCTCCAAGTTAGGGGGCTAACGTTGGCGCAAACGTTGGTGCCCCTACCTTTGTGATTCATGTGCCAACGTTAGCCTCCAAGTTAGGGGGCTAACGTTGGCGCAAACGTTGGCTTGCCCAGGGATGAATTTTCTCTTGCCAACGTTAGCCTCCAAGTTAGGGGGCTAACGTTGGCTCAAACGTGGGAGCCCAGGGAGTACTTCATGCCCAACGTTAGCCTCCAAGTTAGGGGGCTAACGTTGGGGCTAACTTCATGCCTCCAAGTTCACTTTCACTTATCCCTTTCTTCACTTCTAGCCACTCCTCTTTGCTTCAACCTTTTTCCAAGCTTTCTTCACCTATCAAGAATCAACCAAACTCATCAAAGCTATGCTCAAAATCATGAGATACTCAATCTTTCATAATTTGCAACAAATATAGCACAAAACCTCATGAAATGGCATGAATTCATATATGGTTGGTTCAATCAAGGGAAACATGAAAATCTACTCAATTAGCTTGCTTGTAGCTCAAGAAAGTGCATAATTCTAATGAAAACTAAAGAAAAAGATTAGCTAAAATAGGCTAGGATGACTTGTCATCAACAACTACCCAATGGAATTAGATCGAGAAGCTTTCTAACAAAATTCAAGAGAAAAGATTGAAGAAGAAGATAAAACTATTATTGATTCATTGAATTACAATAGAGCTCCCTAACCCAATGAAAGGGGTTTAGTGAGTCATAGCTCTGAATTCAATTACAAAACTAAAAGAAAATGATCCAAAGTTCTACCTCTCAAAATTCCTCCCTTGCTAACTTAAATTCTATCCTATTTATACACTTTCTAAATTGAGCTTCTGTTGTGTTTCTTGGGCTTTGAGGCCTTTCCCTGATTTCCTTTTGCTTTGGGTTTATGGTCCATAATCCTGATGAGGCTGTGATCCAATTCTGTAACATTCATTGAGCAAACTTAGTGATAAACAAATAATGACACAAGACTCAACAAATTGAAGCTCCAGACTCATCAATCCTTCAGGCCCAATCCCATAAACCATGATATTCAATTGGGTTTCATACCATAATATGTTCAAGTTAATGTTTGTGCTCAAATTCTAACTTAACTTCAATATATTTGGCCCAGAAACCCCTTTCAAAAAGTGGCGTTTAAGTTGAAGTTTAAGTTTCAGTTTAAGGTTAAACTGAAACTTAAACGTGGAAATGGAAGAAAGCAACCCAGGAGTGTGAAATGTCGAACACGTTTAAGCTTCAGTTTAAGGTTAAACTGAAGCTTAAACGTGGAAATGAAGAAAGCAACCCTGGAGGAGCAATTGCGAGGAGAATTGGTCCTTTAACTAAATGAGGATAACCTTGTGTTTAAAACTCAAGGATCTCCTTCTATAACCATGGAGAGTAAGCATGAAAAGCTTCTCTCACTGCAGAGTCAACCAAAGCCCCACAGTCAAACTCTAAATTTGGTGTTGGGAGGCCACAACCAAACTCTAAGTTTGGTGTTGAACCCCCACATTCAAACTCTAAGTTTGGTGTTAGGAGGTCCCAACCTTGCTCTGATTATCTGTAAGGCTCCATGAGAGCTCACTGTCAAGCTATTGACATTAAGAAAGCGCTTGTTGGGAGGCAACCCAATGTTATTTAATTATATCTATTTTATTTTTATTTCGTGTTTTATTAGGTTGATGATCATGTGAAGTCACAAAAACTACTAAAAAATCAAAAACAAAATGAAAAACAGCATTAAAAATAGCACACCCTGGAGGAAGAGCATTCTAGCGTTTAAACGCCAGAAACAAGCATCAAGCTGGCGTTAAACGCCAGAACCAAGCACCAGACTGGCGTTTAACGCCAGAACAGAGCATGGAAGTGGCGTTAAACGCCAGAAACAAGCAGCAAGCTGGCATTTAATGCCAGATATGCATACTAAGGGCGTTTTACACGCCTAATTGGAGCAGGGATGTTAAGTCCTTGACCCCACTGGATCTGTGAATCCCACAGGATCCCCTCAGGATCTGTGGACCCCACAGGATCCCCACCTTTTCTTCTCTCCTCTTCACACATTTTCATAACTCTCTTCCACAAATACCCTTCACCAATCACCTCAATTACTCTTCCCCAAAAACCCAACCTACCTCCAAAATTCAAACTCTTTTCCCTCCCAAACCCAACCCTAATGGCCGAACCCTAAACCTTCCCCCACTCCTATATAAACCCCTCATTCCTTCTTCATTTTCACACAACACAACCCTTTCTTCTTCCCCTTAGCCGAATACACACCTCTCTCCCTCTCCTCTATTTTTCTTCTTCTACTCCCTCTTCTCTTCTTTTGCTCGAGGACGAGCAAACCTTCTAAGTTTGGTGTGGTAAAAGCGTTGCTTTTTGTTTTTCCATAACCATTTATGACACCTAAGGCCAAAGAAACCTCTAGAAAGAGAAAAGAAAAGGCAAAAGCTTCCACCTCTGAGTCATGGAAGATGGAGAGATTCATCTCAAAAGCTCATCACTAAGAAAAGGATGGAACAAACAAGAGATCGTGGACCTCAACAAGAGCATGAGGAAATTCCTCACCATGAAATTCCTGAGATGCCTCAGGGGATGCACTTTCCTCCACAAAACTATTGGGAGCAAATCAACACCTTCCTAGGAGAATTAAGTTCCAACATGGGACAACTAAGGGTGGAACACCAAGAGCACTCCATCATTCTCCATGAGATTAGAGAAGATCAAAGAGCTATGAGGGAGGAGCAACAAAGACAAGGAAGAGACATAGAGGAGCTCAAGAGCACCATTGGTTCTTCAAGAAGAGGAAGACACCACCCTCACTAAGGTGGACCCGTTCCTTAATCTCCTTGTTCTTATTTCTCTGTTTTTTTTTTTGTTTACTATGCTTTATGTTTATGTTTATGTCTTATTACATGATCATTAGTATTTAAGTGTCTATGCCTTAAAGTTATGAATGTTCTATGAATCCATCACCTCTCTTAAATAAAAAATATTTTAATTATAAAAGAACAAGAAGTACATGAGTTTCGAATTCATCCTTGAAATTAGTTTAATTATTTTGATGCGGTGACAATACTTTTTGTTTTCTGAATGAATGCTTGAACGGTGCATATGTCTTTTGAATTTGTTGTTTATGAATGTTAAATATGTTGGCTCTTGAAAGAATGATGAAAAGGAGAAATGTTATTGATAATCTGAAAAATCATAAAATTGACTCTTGAAGCAAGAAAAAGCAGTGAATACAAAAGCTTGCGAAAAAAAAAAGAAAAGAAAAATGGCAAAAAAACCGAAAAAAAAAAAGAGAAAGAGAAAGAAAAAGCAAGCAGAAAAAGCCAAAAGCTCTTTAAACCAAAAGGCAAGAGTAAAAAGCCAATAGTCCTTAAAACCAAAAGGCAAGGGTAAAATAGATCCAAGGCTTTGAGCATCAGTGGATAGGAGGGTCCAAAGGAATAAAATTCTGGCCTAAGCGGCTAAACCAAGCTGTCCCTAACCATGTGCTTGTGGCGTGAAGGTGTCAAGTTAAAAGCTTGAGACTGAGCGGTTAAAGTCGAGGTCCAAAGCAAAAACAGAGTGTGCTTAAGAACCCTAGACACCTCTAATTGGGGACTCTAGCAAAGCTGAGTCACAATCTGAAAAGGTTCACCCAGTTATGTGTCTGTGGCATTTATGTATCCGGTGGTAATACTGGAAAACAAAGTGCTTAGGGCCACGGCCAAGACTCATAAAGTAGTTGTGTTCAAGAATCAACATACTGAACTAGGAGAATCAATAACACTATCTGAATTCTGAGTTCCTATAGATGCCAATCATTCTGAACTTCAAGGGATAAAGCGAGATGCCAAAACTGTTCAGAGGCAAAAAAAAGCTACTAGTCCCGCTCATATGATTAGAGCTAAGTTTTATTGATATTTTGGAATTTATAGTATATTCTCTTCTTTTTATCCTATTTGATTTTCAGTTGCTTGGGGATAAGCAACAATTTAAGTTTGGTGTTGTGATGAGCGGATAATTTATACGCTTTTTGGCATTGTTTTTACATAGTTTTCAGTATGATTTAGTTAGTTTTTAATATATTTTTATTAGTTTTTAAATAAAAATTACATTTCTGGACTTTACTATGAGTTTGTGTGTTTTTCTGTGATTTCAGGTAATTTCTGGCTGAAATTGAGGGACTTGAGCTAAAATCAGATTCAGAGGCTGAAGAAGGACTGCAGATGCTGTTGGATTCTGACCTCCCTGCACTCAAAGTAGATTTTCTGGAGCTACAGTAACCCAAATGGCGCGTTCTCAATTGCGTTGGAAAATAGACATCCAGGGATTTCCAGAAATATATAATAGTCCATACTTTGCCCGAGTTTAGATGACGCAAACTGGCGTTCAACGCCAGCTCTCTGCCCTATTCTGGAGTTAAACGCCAGAAACAGGTTGCAAAGCAGAGTTAAACGCCAGAAATAGGTTACAAACTGTGTTTAACTCCAAGAAAGATCTCTACACGTGAAAGCTTCAATGCTCAGCCCAAGCACACACCAAGTGGGCCCGGAAGTGGATTTCTGCATTATTTACTCATTTCTGTAACCCTAGTAACTAGTTTAGTATAAATAGAACTTTTTACTATCATGTTAGTATCCGATCTTTGGACGTTTAGTCCCTAGACCTTGGAGGCTGGTCATTCAGCCATGCTTAGACTATTATCACTTATGTATTTTCAACGGTAGAGTTTCTACACACCATAGATTAAGGTGTGGAGCTCTGTTGTTCCTCATGAATTAATGCAAAGTACTATTGTTTTTCTATTCAATTCACGCCTATTTCTTCTCTAAGATATTCATTCGCATACAAGAACATGATGAATGTGATGATTATGTGACGCTCATCACCATTCTCACTTATGAATGCATGCCTGACAACCACTTCCGTTCTACATGCAAACAAGCTTGAAGTGTATCTCTTAGCCTCCTGATCGTGAGATCAGAGTCTTTGTGGTATAGGCTAGAATTATTGGTGGCCATTATTAAGATCCGGAAAGTCTAAACCTTGTCTGTGGTATTCCGAGTAGGATCTGGGAAGGGATGGCTGTGACGAGCTTCAAACTCGCGAGTGCTGGGCGTAGTGATAGACGCAAAAGGATTACTGAATCCTATTCCAGTATGATCGACAACCGACAGATGATTAGCCGTGCGGTGACAGCGCATTTTGGATCATTTTCACTGAGAAGATGGGATGTAGCCATTGACAACGGTGATGCCCTACATACAGCTTGCCATGGAAAGGAGTAGGAATGATTGGATGAAGACAGCATGAAAGCAGAGGTTCAGAAGGAACAAAAGCATCTCTATACGCTTATCTGAAATTCTTACCAATGAATTACATAAGTATCTCTATCCTATTTTTTGTTTTAATTATATTTTAATTATCAATTCACCATAACCATTTGAATCCGCCAGACTGAGATTTACAAGGTGACTATAGCTTGCTTCAAGCTGACAATCTCCGTGGGATCGACCCTTACTCACATAAGGTTTATTACTTGGATGACCCAGTGCACTTGCTGGTTAGTTGTGCGAGATTGTGAAGAAGAACTAAGATTAAGAATGTGCGTATTAAGTTTTTAGCACCGTTACCAAGGATTGAACGATCACGATTTTTCCATACCACCTCCCAACACCAAACTTAGGGTTTGAATGTGGGGGTTCAACACCAAACTTAGAGTTTGGTTGTGGCCTCCCAACACCAAACTTAAAGTTTGACTGTGGGGGCTTTGGTTGACTCTGCAGTGAGAGAAGCTTTTCATGCTTTCTCTCCATGGTTACAGAAGGATATCCTTGAGTTTTAAACACAAGGTTGTCCTCATTCAGTTGAAGGACCAACTCTCCTCTGTCCACATCAATCACAGCTTTTGCTGTGGCTAGGAAGGGTCTTCCAAGGATGATGGATTCATCCTCATCCTTCCCAGTGTCTAGGATTATGAAATCAGTAGGGATGTAAAGGCCTTCAACCTTTACTAACCGGTCCTCTATTAATCCATAGGACTGTTTCATTGATTTGTCTGCCATCTCTAGTGAGATTCTTGCAGTTTGTACCTCATAGATTCCCAGTTTCTCCATTACAGAAAGTGGCATGAGGTTTATCCCTGACCCAAGGTCTCACAGAGCCTTCTCAAAGGTCATGGTACCCATGGTACAAGGTATGAAGAACTTTTCGGGATCCGGTTTCTTTTAAGGCAATGTCTGCCTTATCAATGCACTGAGTTCATTGGTGAACAAGGGGGGTTCATCCTCCCAAGTATCATTACCAAATAAACTGGAATTCAACTTTAAGATGGCTCCTAGATATTTAGCAACCTGTTCTTGAATGATGTCATCATCCTCTTCAGAGGAAGAATAGTCATCAGAGCTCATGAATGGTAAAAGCAGGTTCAATGAAATCTCTATGGTCTCTAGATGAGCCTCAGATTCCTTTGGTTCCTCAAAGGGAAACTCCTTATTGGTCAGTGAACGTCCCAGGAGGTCTTCCTCACTAGGATTCACGTCCTCCTCCTCCTTTTTGGGTTTGGCCACACCAAGTAAGGTAATGGCCTTGCACTCTCTTTTTGGATTTTCTTCTGTATTGCTTGGGAGAGTACTAGGAGGAGTTTCAGTGACTCTTTTACTCAGCTGGCCCACTTGTGCCTCTAAATTTCTAATGGAGGACCTTGTTTCATTCATGAAATTTAGAATGGCCTTAGATATATCAGAGACTATATTTGCTAAGCTAGAAGGATTCTGCTCAGAATTCTCTGTTTGTTGCTGAGTGGATGATGGAAAAGGCTTGCTATTGCTAAACCTGTTTATTCCACCATTGTTAAAGCCGTGTTGAGGCTTTTGTTGATCCTTCCATGAGAAATTTGGATGATTTCTCCATGAGAGATTATAGGTGTTTCCATAGGGTTCTCCCATGTAATTCACCTCTGCTATTGCAGGGTTCTCAGGATCATAAGCCTCTTCTTCAGAAGATGCCTCTTTAGTACTGTTGGATGCAGCTTGCAATCCATTCAGACTCTGAGAAGGAAAGAACTTGGCTAAGAAAGCCATGACCAGCTTATCCCAAGAGTTCAGGCTATCTTTAGGTTGAGAGTCTAACCATATTCTAGCTCTGTCTCTTACAGCAAATAGAAAAAGCATAAGCCTGTAGACCTCGAGATCAACCCCACTGGTCTTAACAGTATCACAGATCTGCAAGAATTCAGTTAAGAACTGAAAAGGATCTTCTGATGGAAGTCCATAAAACTTGCAATTTTGTAGCAGCAGAGAAACTAATTGACGCTTTAGCTCAAAATTGTTTGATCCAATGGCAGGGATTGAGATGCTTCTTCCATGCAAGTTGGAATTTGGTACAGTAAAGTCACCAAGCATCTTCCTTGCATCTCCACCATTATTATTATTTTTGGCCATGTCTCCTTATTTTTCAAAAATTTCTGTCAGATTTTCTCCAGAGAGTTGTGCTTTAGCTTCCTCTTCAGAGTCCTTTCAGGTTCCGGATCAGCTTCAACAAGAATGTTCTTATCCTTGTTCCTGCTCATATGAAAAAGAAGAGAACAGAAAAGAAAATATGGAATCCTCTATGTCACAGTATAGAGATTCCTTATATGAGTATAAGAAGAGAAGGATGGAAGAAAGAAAAGATAAGAATTCGAACACAGAGGAGAAGAGTTGGTTCGAATTTTTGAGTAGAAGAGAAGTGTTAGTAAATAAATAAATAATTAGAAGGAGATGAGAGACGGAAGAATTCGAAAATTAAATAAAATAAAATAAAAATATTTTTGTTTTTCATTTAAAATTAAAGTTAAAATTCGAAAATTAAGAGAAGGAGTAAAATTAAAATTAAAAATTAAAACAATTAGTTAATTAAAACAAATTTTGAAAAAGGGGTTAGTAATTTTCGAAAATTAGAGAGAGAAAATTAGTTAGGTGGTTTTGAAAAAGATATGATTGAAACATAAAACTTTTAAAACCAAACAAAAAGTCAAGTTAGAAAAGATTTTGAAATTAAGTTTTGAAAAAGATGTGATTGAAATTTAAAAAGATATGATTGAAATTTAATTTGAAAAGATTTGAAAAGGAAATTAAAAAGATTTGATTTTTGAAATTAAAGTTGATTACTTGACTAACAAGAAACTAAAAGATAGGATTTTAAAATTTAAAGAATGAACCTTTCTTAATAGGCAAGTAACAACTTGAGATTTTTGAATCAAAATATTAAAAGTTAGCAATGAATTCGAAAATATGAAACAAAAATAAGAAAAAGATTTTTGGAAATCATTTTGAAATTTTCAAAAATCATAAAAGAAAAATAAAAAAGATTTGATTTTTGAAAAAGATTTGAAAAAGATAGAATTTTTAAATTGAAAATTTGATTTAACTCATAAGAAACAACTAAATTTTGAAAAAATTTTGAAAAACTCAACTCAAATATTCGAAATTTATGAGAAGAATAAGGGAAAGATATTTTTTTATTTTTGAATTTTTAATGATGAGAGAGAAAAACATCAAAAAGACTCAATGCATGAAAATTTTGGATCAAAACACACAATGCATGCAAGAACACTTTGAATGTCAAGATGAACATCAAGATGAACACCAAGAACTTATTTTTGAAAATTTTTAAGAAAAGAGAAACATGCAAGACACCAAACTTAAAAATTTTTAATGTTGAGACACTAACAAATTGAAAATGCATATGAAAAACAAGAAAAGACACAAAACATAAAAATGCAAAGATCAAACAAAGGAGATCATCAAGAACAACTTGAAGATCATGAAGAATATATGATGAATTTTCGAAAATTAAAGAAAATTATAAAAGCATGAAATTGACACCAAACTTAAGAATTGACACTATACTCAAACAAGAAACACAAAATTATTTTTGGTTTTTATGATTTTATTAAATCTTTTTTTGGATTTTTTTTCGAAAATTATTTGGAAAAAGAAAAATAAGGATTTCAAAATTTTTAATGAGAATTCCAGGAATCATGCAATGTTAGTCTAAAGCTTCAGTCCAGGAATTAGACATGGCTTACTAGCCAGCCAAGCTTTCATTGAAAGCTCCGGTCCAAAACGCTAGACATGGCCAATGGCTTTACCTAATCTGAGCAACAAGATGAACCGTCAGTTGTCCAAACTCAAATAATCCCCGGCAACGGCGCCAAAAACTTGGTGCACGAAATCGTGATCGTTCATTCCTTGATAACGGCGTTAAAGACTTAATACGCACATTCATAATCTTAGTTCTTTGTCACAACTTCGCACAACTAACCAGCAAGTGCACTGGGTTTTCCAAATAATAAACCTTACGTGAGTAAGGGTCGATCCCACGGAGATTGTCAGCTTGAAGCAAGCTATGGTCACCTTGTAAATCTCAGTCAGGAAGATTCAAATGGTTATAGAGTTTTAATAATTAAAAGATAAATAAAACGTAAAATAAAGATAGAGATACTTATGTAATTCATTGGTGAGAATTTCAGATAAGCGTATGGAGCTGCTTGGTTCCTTCTGAATCTCTGCTTTCCTACTGCTTTCATCCAATCCTTCATACTCCTTTCCATGGCAAGCTATATGTTGGGCATCACCGTTGTCAATGGCTACATCCCGTCCTCTCAGTGAAAATGGTCCAAAATGTGTTGTCACCGCACGGCTAATCATCTGTCGGTTCTCAATCATACTAGAATAGGATTCAGTAATCCTTTTGCGTCTGTCACTACGCCCAGCACTCGCGAGTTTGAAGCTCATCACAGCCATCCCTTCCCAGATCCTACTCGGAATACCACACACAAGGTTTAGACTTTCCGGATCTCAAGAATGGCCGCCAATAATTCTAGCCTATACCACGAAGACTCTGATCTCACGATCAGAAGGCTAAGAGATATGCATTCAAGCTTGCTTTCATGTAGAACAGAAGTGTTTCTCAAGCACGCGTTCATAAGTGAGAATGGTGATGAGCGTCACATAATCATCATATTCATCATGTTCTTGTGTGTGAATGAATATCTTAGAGAAGAAATAGGCTTGAATTGAATAGAAAAATAACAGTACTTTGCATTAATTCATGAGGAATAGCAGAGCTCCACACCTTAATCTATGGTGTGTAGAAATTCTACTGTTGAAAATATATAAGAGCAAGGTCCAGGCATGGCCGAATGGCCAGCCCCCTAAACGTGTACCAAATGATCTAAAGATGATCAAAATGTCCTCAAATTGATCAAAAGATTCCTAACACAATAGTAAAAAGTTCTATTTATACTAAACTAGTTACTAGGATTACAGAAATAAATAAATGATGCAGAAATCTACTTCCGGGCCCACTTGGTGTGTGCTTGGGCTGAGCATTGAAGCTTTCACGTGTAGAGGTCTTCCTTGGAGTTAAACGCCAGTTTGTAACCTGTTTCTGGCGTTTAACTCTGCTTTGCAACTTGTTTCTGACGTTTAACTCCAGAATAGGGCAGAAAGCTGGCGTTGAACGCCAGTTTGCGTCATCTAAACTCGGAAAAAGTATAAACTATTATATATTTCTGGAAAGCTCTGGATGTCTACTTTCTAACGCAATTGAGAGTGCGCCATTTGGGTTACTGTAGCTCCAGAAAATCTACTTTGAGTGCAGGGAGGTCAGAATCCAACAGCATCTGCAGTCCTTCTTCAGCCTCTGAATCAGATTTTTGCTCAAGTCCCTCAATTTCAGCCAGAAATTACCAAAAATCACAGAAAAACACACAAACTCATAGTAAAGTTCATAAATATGATTTTTATTTAAAAACTAATAATAATATATTAAAAACTAATCAAATCTTACTAAAAACTATCTAAAAACAATGCCAAAAAGCGTATAAATTATCCGCTCATCAATCGACCCTGACTCACCTCAGGTATTAGTTGATTTGGAACTATGCTTACAACGAATTTCCTTTTCTATTAAGAGAAATTCTAGACCGACAATAATTCTTGTATCAAGTTTATGGCGCCGTTGCCGGGGAATTGTAATGGTGCTATGTTATTGGCTATTGTATATATGTGAATATGTTTGCCTTTTGCTTCTTTGTTAGTTTTTGCTAGTTATAGGACTTTGCTTTCTTTGATTCTTGTTAGTTTTTATTTTTGTTTTCTCTTTCACTATGAATTCTCATCCCTTTGGCTATGAGTTTGGTTACAATTATGTTGTAGGGAATGAAAATTACAATGACAACATACATCAAGGATGGGACATTCAAAGATGGGAGGAGCCTCAAGCATTTGATCAATCTTCATGGTAACAACCCCCACCAATGTATTATGAGCAAGAGCCACCCTAAGATGCATATCAATCTAATGTGTGTGGTGATCCTTATTGTGATTGTCAACCACAACCACCACATACATATGACCCCTTCCCTCAACATAGCCCTCAACAACCTTACTCACAAGCCTCATACCACCAAACACCTCTATATGATCCTAACCCATATCCACTATACCAACCACCATATGAACCATATCTAGACTCACTACCATTCTAACACCAATACTCCCAAGAACCACAATTTTCTTATACACCACCTCAAGACTTTCACCAATTTGAACCACCTTCCAACTACAATACCTTTCCTCCAAACAATGAACCCTCTCTTCTACTAACACCTTAATTGGACCAATCTCTCTAACCCTATGGCAAGAACTACAAGAACTTCTAGCTCGTTGCCAAAAGCAAGGGGAAGTCGTGGCTAACTTAGCCGAAATGATGAGCCAATTGGAACCATTGTGCTCAAATATCCAAGACACCCTTATTGCTAGATGTGGGGATTAGTTGAGGAGTGCAATGAGAAGGAGATTTTGGAGCTTCAATGTGAAGAAGAAGAGTTAAGGCAAGAAGTACAACAAGAGGAGAAGGTAGAGATTATTGAACAAGAGGAAGTAGTGGTTGAAGATTTAGGAGATGTTGAGTGCAAGGAGGAATCTCAAGTTGAAGAGCCTTTTTCCAAGAAGCTTGATATTGATGTTGAGGAGGATAGTGCACAACCTCCAAGGCACAATGTGATTGAAGAATTGGAAGAAGTGGGGCAAGCACCAAGCTCCCCTATCTATGATGATTCCGCATTAACATATGATCCTTTTGAGCTTGATGAAACTATGCTTGGAATTGATGATGAGATAGATTTCACTCAACCTCCTATTTATGATTTGAGTGATGGGGAAGAGCTTGAAGACATTGGTGAAGAAGAGTGGTACACGAAATCGTGACCGCATACTTTTCACACAACTCTGTGCAGCTGACCAGCAAGTGCACTGGATCGTCCAAGTAATATCTTACATGAGTAAGGGTTGATCCCACGGAGATTGTCGGCTTGAAGCAAGCTATGGTCATCCTTGTAAATCTCAGT
The DNA here is from genome assembly GCF_000816755.2 of Arachis ipaensis. Classification (NCBI taxonomy): domain Eukaryota; kingdom Viridiplantae; phylum Streptophyta; class Magnoliopsida; order Fabales; family Fabaceae; genus Arachis; species Arachis ipaensis. Next base: position 43,555,377 of record NC_029785.2, on the reverse strand, counting down.
CAGGAAAATTCAAATGGTTATGGGATTTTGATAATTAAAATATAATTAGAACAGAAAATAAGATAGAAGTACTTATGTAATTCATTGGTGGCATTTCAGATAAGCGTATGAAGATGCTTTGTTCCTTCTGAACCTCTGCTTTTCTATTGCCTTCATCCAATCATTCATACTCCCTTCCATGGCAAGCTGTATGTTGGGGGATCACCATTGTTAATGGCTACCGTCCGTCCTCTCAGTGAAAATAGTCCAAATGCGCTGTCACCGCACGGCTAATCATCTGTCGGTTCTCACTCATGTTGGAATAGGATCCATTAATCCTTTTGCGTCTGTCACTACGCCCAACACTCGCGAGTTTGAAGCTCGTCACAATCATCCCTTCCCAGATCCTACTCGAAATACCACAGACAAGGTTTAGACTTTCCAGATCTAAGGAATGGCCGCCAATAATTCTAGCCTATACCATGAAGGTTCTAATCTTACATTAGAAACCCAAGAGATATGCATTCAAGCTCGTTTTCATGTAGAACGGAAGTGGTTGTCAGGCACGCGTTCATAGGTGAGAATGGTGATGAGTGTCACTAGTTCATCACATTCATCATGTTGAAGTGTGAATGGATATCTTAGAATAAGAATGAATTGAATAGAAAAATAGTAGTACTTTGCATTGATTCATGAAGAACAGCAGAGCTCCACACCTTAATCTATGGGGTGTAGAAACTCCACCGTGAAAAATACATAAGTGAAAGAAGGTCTAGGCATGGCCGAATGGCCAACCTCCCAAAGAGGGTTCAATCATCAAAACATGATTAAAAGATGATTAAAAAATGAAAATACAATAGCAAGAGGTCCTATTTATAATGAACTAGTAACTTAGGGTTTACAGAAATAAGTAAATGATGCAGAAATCCACTTCCGGGCCCACTTGGTGTGTGCTTGGACTGAGTATTGAAGCTTTCACATGTAGAGACTTTTCTTGGAGTTAAATGCCAGCTTTGGTGCCAGTTTGGGCGTTTAACCCCAGCTTTTATGCCAGTTCTGGTGTTTAACGCCAGAATAGGGTAGAAAGTTGGCGTTTAAACGCCAGTTTGTGTTATCAAAACTCGGGCAAAGTATAGACTATTATATATTGCTAGAAAGCCCAAGATGTATACTTTCCAACGCAATTGAGAGCGCGCCAATTGGGCTTCTGTATCTCCAGAAAATCTACTTCGAGTGCAGGGAGGTCAGAATCCAACAGCATCTGCAGTCCTTTCTCAGCCTCTGAATCAGATTTTTGCTCAGGTCCCTTAATTTCAGCCAGAAAATACCTGAAATCACAGAAAAATACACAAACTCATAGTAAAGTCTAGAAATGTGATTTTTATTTAAAAACTAATGAAAATATAATAAAAAGTAACTAAAACATACGAAAAACTACCTAAAAACAATGCCAAAAAGCGTATAAATTATCCGCTCATCACAACACCAAACTTAAATTGTTGCTTGTCCCCAAGCAACTAAAAACAAAGTAGGATAAACAGAAGAGAATATACAATAAATTCCAAAAACATCTATGAAGATCAGTTTTAATTAGATGAGCGGGGCTAGTAGCTTTTTGCTTCTGAACAGTTTTGGCATCTCACTTTATCCTTTGAAGTTCAGAATTATTGGCATCTATAGGAACTCAGAATTCAGATGTGTTATTGATTCTCCTATTTCAGTATGTTGATTCTTGAACACAGCTACTTTATGAGTCTTGGCCGTGACCCTAAGCATTTTGTTTTCCAGTATTACCACTGGATACATAAATGCCACAGACACATAACTGGGTGAACCTTTTCAGATTGTGACTCAGTTTTGCTAGAGTCCCCAATTAGAGGTGTCCAGAGCTCTTAAGCACACTCTTTTTGCTTTGGACCACGACTTTAACCGCTCAGTCTCAAGCTTTTCACTTGACACCTTCACGCCACAAGCACATGGTTAGGGACAGCTTGGTCTAGCCGCTTAGGCCAGGATTTTATTCCTGTGGGCCCTCCTATCCACTGATGCTCAAAGTCTTGAATCCTTTTTATTTTACCCTTGCCTTTTGGTTTAAAGGGCTATTGGCTTTTTCTGCTTGCTATTTCTTTTTCTTTCTTTTTCTTTTATTTTATATTTTTTCGCCTCTTTTTCTTCTTTTTTTTTTTCTGCAAGCTTTGTATTCACTGCTTTTTCTTGCTTCAAGAATCAATTTTATGATTTTTCAGATTATCAATAACATTTTTCCTTTTTCATTATTCTTTCAAGAGCCAACAATTTTAACATTCATAAACAACAAATTCAAAAATATGCACTGTTCAAGCATTCATTCAGAAAACAAAAAGTATTGCCACCATATCAAAATAATTAAACTATTTTTAAAATTCGAAATTCATGTACTTCTTTTTCTTTTTCAGAAAACATTTTTCATTTAAGAAAGGTGAAGGATTCATAGGACATTCATAGCTTTAAGGCATAGACACTAAGACACTAATGATCATGTAATAAAGACACAAATATAGATAAAACATAAAGCATAATTTTCAAAAAACAGAAAAATAAGAGCAAGGAGATTAAAGAACGGATCCACCTTAGTGATGGCGGCTAGTTCTTCCTCTTGAAGATCCAATGGAACGCTTGAGCTCCTCTATGTCTCTTCCTTGCTTTTATTGCTCCTCCCTCATAGCTTTTTGGTCTTCTCTAATTTCATGAAGGAGGATGGAATGCTCTTGGTGTTCCACCCTTAGTTGTCCCATGTTGGAACTTAATTCATCTAGGAAGGTGTTAATTTGCTCCCAATAGTTGTGTGGAGGAAAATGCATCCCTTGAAGCATCTCAGGGATTTCTTGATGAGGATCTTTCTCATGCTCTTGTTGAGGTCCATGAGTGGGCTCTCTTGCTTGCTCCATCCTTTTCTTAATGATGGGCTTGTCCTCTTCAATGAGGGTGTCTTCCTCTATGTCAATTCCAGCTGAATTGCAGAGGTGACAAATGAGATGAGGGAAGGCTAACCTTGCTAAAGTAGAGGACTTGTCTGCCACCTTGTAGAGTTCTAGGGATATAACCTCATGAACTTCTACTTCCTCTCCATTCATGATGCTAGGATCATGATAGCCCGGTCTATAGTAACTTCAGACCGGTTGCTAGTGGGAATGATTGAGCATTGGATGAACTCCAACCATCCCCTAGCCACTGGCTTGAGGTCAAGCCTTCTTAGTTGAACCGGCTTGTCTTTGGAGTCTCTTTTCTACTGAGCTCCTTCCACACATATGTCCATGAGGACTTGGTCCAACCTTTGATCAAAGTTGACCCTTCTAGTGTAACGGCGTGCATCTCCTTGCATCATTGGCAAGTTGAATGCCAACCTTACATTTTCCGGACTGAAATCTAAGTATTTCCCATGAACCATTGTAAGCCAATTCTTTGGGTTCGGGTTCATACTTTGATCATGATTTTTGGTGACCCATGCATTAGCATAGAACTCTTGAACCATTAAGATTCCGACTTGTTGAATGGGGTTGGTGAGAATTTCCCAACGTCTTCTTCGAATCTCATGTCGGATCTCCGGATACTCATTCCTTTTGAGCATGAAAGGAACTTCAGGGATCACCTTCTTCTTGGCCACAACTTCATAGAAGTGGTCTTGACGGACCTTTGGGATGAATCTCTCCATCTCCCATGACTCAGAGGTGGAAGCTTTTGCCTTCCCTTTCCTCTTTCTAGAGGTTTCTCTGGCCTTAGGTGCCATAAATGGTTATGGAAAAACAAAAAAAGATGCTTTTACCACACCAAACTTAGAAGGTTTGCTCGTCCTCAAGTAAAAGAAGAAAGAAAAGAGTAGAAGAAGAAGTAATGGAGGAAATGGAGGGTTGGTGTAGGTTCGGCCAAGTTGGAGAGAAGTGTGTATGATGTGTGAAAATGAAGGTCGTAAGGAGGGGTATTTATAGGTTAAGAGAGAGGGGGTATTCGTGTATTAGGGGTTGGGTTTGGGAGGAAAAGTTGTTTTTGAATTTGAATTGTAAGGATGGGATTGGTGAAGAGGTGATGGAGAAGAGAGATGGAGGTGATTGGTGAAGGGTATTTGGGGAAGGGTGTTATTGGAAAGTGTGAAGAAGAGAGAGAGTGAGTTGAGGTAGGTGGGGATCCTGTAGGATCCACAGATCTTGAAGTGTCAAGATTTTCTCATCCCTGCACCAATTTGGGCGTGTAAACGCCCCTTGGAGTGCCAATCCTGGCGTTAAACGCCAGGTTGCTGCCCATTTCTGGCATTTAACGCCAGTTTTTCTTCCCTTTCTGGTGTTTAAACGCCAGCTTGATGCCCTTTTCTAGCGTTAAACGCCAGTCTGGTGCCCTTTTCTGGCGTTTAACGCCCATTCTGCTACCCTTACTGGCGTTTAAACGCCAGTAAGCTCCTCCTCCAGGGTGTGCTATTTTTAATGCTGTTTTCATTTTGTTTTTTATTTTTCAGTTGTTTTTGTGACTTCACATGATCATCAACCTAAGAAAACATAAAAGAACAATGGAAAATAAATTAAATATAGTTAATTAACATTGGGTTGCCTCCCAACAAGCACTTTTTTAATGTCAATAGCTTGACAGTGAAGCTCTTAGAGAGCTTCACAGAGACTCAGAGCTTGATGTTGGCCTCCCAGCACCAAACTTAGAAGTTGAGTGTGGGGGCTCTGTTTGACTCTGCCTTGAGAGAATCTTTTCATGCTTCCTCTCCATGGTTACAGAGGGACATCCTTGAGCCTTGAACACAAGGTAGTCCTCATTCACTTGAAGGACCAACTCTCCTCTGTCAACATGAATCACAGCTTTTGCTGTGGCTAGGAATGGTCTGCCAAGGATGATGGATTCATCCCTAGTCTTTCCAGTGTCCAGGATTATGAAGTTAGCAGGGATGTAAAGGCCTTCAACCTTTACCAAGATATCCTCTACAAGTCCATAAGCCTGTTTCCTTGAGTTGTCTGCCATCTCTAGTGAGATTCTTGCAGTTTGCACCTCAAGGATCCCTAGTTTCTCCATTACAGAGAGAGGCATGAGGTTTATACTTGACCCTAGGTCACACAGAGCCTTCTCAAAGGTCATGGTGCCTATGGTACAAGGTATTAAGAATTTTTCGGGGGTGGGTCCGGTTTATTCTGTGGTAATTTCTGCCTTACCAAGGTAGTCAGTTCATTGGTGAGCAAGGGTGGTTCATCCTCCCAAGTCTCATTACCAAATAACTTGGCATTCAGCTTCATGATTGCTCCAAGGTACTTGGCAACTTGCTCTTCAGTGATATCTTCATCCTCTTCAGAGGAAGAATACTCATCAGAGCTCATGAATAGCAGAAGTAGGTTCAATGGAATCTCTATGGTCTCTGTATGAGCCTCAGATTCCTTTGGTTCCTCATTAGGGAACTCCTTGGAGGCCAGTGGACATCCATTGAGGTCTTCCTCAGTGGAAATCACTGCCTTTCCCTCCTCTATGCATTCGGCCATGTGGGACGTGATTATGGCCTTGCACTCTCTCTTGGGATTGATTTAGGATGTGATCTTGTTGGTATAGAATTTCTCAAATAAATTCTCGTTGCAAGTATAGTTCTACACCAACAAACAATCCTCCCAATCAAAAATATTAGTTTTGTCACATGTACAAACCCCTAATAAGAATTAGCCTAAGTATTTAGACTCCGGGTCGTCTCCCTAGGAAACAATGTAGTGCTTAATTATTGGCTATGAATGGGTAAAGGGGGGTTTTGGTTCATGAGAGGGCAAGAAAAGTAAATTAGGCAAGTAGTTAAAGGAAACAAGATAAAGAACTCTTGGCTAAGACTTAGGTAATTGAGATCACTATCCTTGTCAACAAACCGAATATTGGTAATTATGAGAGGCCAACATATTAAGTCTACTTCCCAAAAGCTTTAAGTACGTAACATTTATTCCTAAGCTTGAAGTACGTCAAATAGGTTTGATCACATCAACCCTTAAGTCCTAACCTACCTACTAATTAATTTAGTAGTGGGTTAGCGTCAATGGGTATCAAATTGATCACCATGAATTCTCAAATCACCAAATCCATCATACCCAATAACTCAAGTTTACCCAATTCCCTTAGCTTAGACCAAGAGTTGACAAAACTACTCAAAAACTAAAGAGAACATTTCATCAAACACATAGAGTGAAATAAAAGTAAACATCATAAATTGCAAGAATAATAAAATCTACCAACTACTAATTGCAAGAAAAGTAAGATCACAACTCAATTCATCAATTAAAGAAACATCAACATCAAAATTTCATTAAATGTAAACCAAATCTAACATGAGTTCATCATCACAAAAGAGAGCAAAATGAGAAATTAACATCACAAATAAGAGAATCAAGATGAAGAAATGAGAAATTATAGGAGAAACAAGATGAGATCAAGTAATTAAACATGAATCTAAGACAATCTAGCCTAATTCTAACCTAATTCTAGAGAGAAGAGGGAGCTTCTCTCTCTAGAAAACTAACTAAAGGCTCATGTTGGCTAAACTAATTGCTCCCCCTTTGCTTGGACTTCAATTCTGCATGAAATACACTCAGAAACAAGTTATATTTGGGCCTGGACAGCTCATAAATCACCCCCAGTGTTTTGCCTTTAAGTGGGCCATGTGAGAGTATTGGCACGTGCGCGTCGATTGGCAAATTCTCCATCTGTGGGGAAGCGGCATGTACGCGTGCGCGTCTATGGGCGAAACCACTTTTGCGCGTGCGCGCCTTGTGTGTGTGCGCGTCCTTTGATGCATTTCCAATCTTTGTTTCTTCATGCATTCTCCCCTTTGTATGCTTTTCTACTCATTTCTTCCATCCAATACTTGCCTTATAAACCTGAAATCACTCAACACACACATCAAGGCATCGAATGGAATTAAAGTGAATCAAAATTACCAATTTAGGGCCTAAAAAGCATGATTTTATACGTAAGCAAAATTCAAGGGAGAATCACAAAACCATGCTATTTCATTGAATAAATATGAAAAAAGGTGGTAAAATCCCCCAAAATAAGCCCAAGATAAATCACAAAATCCGAGTTTATCAAATCTCTCCACACTTAAACTAAGCATGTCCTCATGCTAAAATCAAGAAGAAGCAAAGGGTATTAACATTTATTCAATGCAACTAACTAAATGCAATCTATCTATATGCAACCTATCTACATGATGTAATGGCTTAGTAAAAATAAATCAATTTTCAAGAATACACATGCAAGCACAAGGGCTGAAGTATTAGCAATCAAAGCAAACCACAATTAGATTGAATCATTGAAAGAGTTCACAAACTTGCAAGAAAAGATGACCATGGCTGAAAACATGTAATTGAGCGATTGAACCCTCGCCGGATGTGTATCCGCTCTATGCACTCAAGTATATGGGTTGATTCACTCAATTCTCCCCTAATCATGCTTTCCAAGATTTGTTTTTCATCTAACAATCAACAATTACTTTATGCATGCATACAAATATCAAGAGGACTTCCCATAGGTTGTAATGGGGTTAGGGTCAAGGTAGGATGCATATGATCAAGTGAGCTTGAAATTTGAATCTTTGCTTAACTTAAAATTCTCACCTAACCTATGACAACCTAAACAATTCCAAACAAACCTAGCTATCCATTCTTCACTTTTCACACACTCAATGCATTTCCTTTTTAATACCTCACATATGCATTGATTATTATTAAACTTCAAACTTTGGGACATTTTGTTCCCTTCTTGTTGCATTGTAAATTTTCTAAATTCATTTTTTTTAAAAAAAACTAAAATATATACAAGAACATCAATACATATGGTTTACATATGATTAATACATGAGTATGTACCCAATTCTTGAGAATTTTTCAACAAAAACATAAACACACTTTTATCTCTACCCAATGTTCCCAAATCTCCCAAAATCAAATGATAAATATTCTTACTAGCCTAAGCTGATCAAAGATCCAAATTAAGGGCATTTATTGTTTTTCACTTAAGCTTGTAATGTGCTACAATTATGAACAAGTGGGTTAAGCATAGGCTCAAGATTGGTTAACAATGGAAGATAAAAGGTTAGCTATTTGGGTAAGTGAGCTATTTGAACAATGGCTTCAATCATATAAATGCATGTATACACAAAATAATGGACATAAAGAATCAAATAAATCAAAGATTATAATCATAGGAAGAGAATAATGCACACAAGAATGAAAATAAGTGGTCATAGGATGTAACCATACAATTAGACTCAAATCTCACATGCTTGTGTTCTTTGCTCAAAACATGATCCACAAGTGTATAATTCAAGCAAGTTCTAAAAAAAAAAAATTTCAACCAATTGGGGTGATACCCTAAAAATTAATTTCTTGAAAATTTTCATCATATTGACTAAGCTTATTCCAGTGCAATGTTGTGATTTAGAAAATTTTAAAAAATTTTCTAGTTTACCCTTTTTTCAATCAAAACACAATTCTTATATAAAAGGGTTAACTAGATTTTTAACAATTCATAACACTTTCCTAATCACAATCAAAAACTAAGATGCAATATATATAATGAAAGTGTGCAACTACTAAAATGAAGGTATCCATAATAGCAAATATGTACAGTAATCCCAAAATGATCTAAAAGATAAAGTGTAATATAAAATAAAGTAGCAGAAACTAAAGATAGATGTCCGAAAGTTCACCACATAGATGTAAACACGGGTCACGAACGGTGACCTCCCCACACTTTAGAATCAAGCATCGTCCTCGATGCTACTGTTGAAGTTCGGGATGGGGGTCAACAATCGCGCCGGGCTGTGGCTCAGGCTCAGGCTGTGGGACTAGGACTGGCTGTGGCTCTGGATGTGGTTGTGGATCCTCAGGAGGCTGCTGGACCTCAGTGGTGGCCTGTGTCTCTGGAGGTGCATCCTGATGAGTCGGCTCTTCAGCCAGCTCCTCCTCCTGATCCTGCTCGTCGGAAGCGGGAGAATCTGGGAGCGACAGTAGCTCGATGCCCTGAGATACAAACACCTGGTCGATGCGGTCGAGACGTCGCATGACACGATGCTCGAAGCACTCCATGAAGTGAAGCAGGTGCTGCACCAAAAGATAAGTCAGCTCAGGTGCTGGTGGTGGTGGTGGTAAGGATGCTGCGGCTGCTGGGGAGGAGGCGGGTCCTACTGCCATGGAGGATGAGGGTCTAGCTGCCTCAACCACCGCTCTTGCTCGAGAGTGGCGGCTGGTCGGGGGCTTCTCGTGCACCCATCCACCCCATGGAATGGTAACCTCCTTGTCGTCGTCCTTTGGGGGTGGTGGTGTCACATCATCGTCCTCCCACGGGACATCAGCCAGCTCAACCAAACTAGTGACCAATGTAGGAAATGGTAGCAAGCCGCGAATATGTGCTCTCCACATGCTATGCCTAATCAGCCGAGGGAAATACACCTCTTTCCCCTCCATGACACACCTAATCAGAACTAGAATATCCATCGGAATCTCTGAGAAGTGAGTGGTAGGCAAGATATAGTGGGCAAATATCTGCTGCCAGGTCCTAGCCTCCTTAGACAGGTATATAGATAGCATCCCCTTGGACTTCTTGTTGTTCGAATCCATCACCCAAGGGGCGTCCGGTGTGGCAATCACGCGCTTAAGCGCCTCATAGTCAAAAGTCATGGAGAGGAGAGCTACCTCTGTCTGCTGGTAGGTACAAGTGTCAGGAGTACCAACTCTGTAAAGCAATGCATCCCCTATGGCGGCCTCAGTGACCATAATCTCTCTACCCCTTAAGTGCACTGAATCCAAGTTCGCTCTGAAGAAGTTACAATAAAACTCCTTAACCCATGAGATGTTAATCCTTCCTAAGTCCCTATCAACAAAATCTAATCCCAACTCTGAGATGCGGGTGTTTATGGCATGCCTCACTTCATTGGAAAGGTTCAGCTTCTTCTCAATGTTCAGATTTTCTTCTTATAACTGGAGAAGCATAGCTCGCAGTAGAGGTTTGGGAATTTGATCAGGTCAGTGGGTGGCAGCAGCTTATTTTCTTTGTCTTCTTCATTTAGTGTATTCTTGGCATAGTTAGCATATGGTGAGGGGGTAGAGGTCTTAAAGTGCTTCCTCTTTTTAGAAGTAGTGGCTATGGCTTTTTCTTTGTCTGACATCCTGAAAAATGGAGATGATACAATATAAGCAGCTAACCAAGCAGAAGTACAGCACTCAAAGCAAAGCATATTCATGAAGTGAATAAAGAAAAGAGATTTCTTAGAACGCAAGCAACAGAATTCAGAATTCAAATCAAACTTTAAACCAAGAATTCAGACCACATTTGCACATTACTTGTTTACTAAGCCTAGGAAATACCATATCCAAAAGAATGATCAAAAGAGTTAAGTTAAAAACCAAAAGAAGTTAGTTGGTTAAACAAGTTAGAGTTAGAAATCAGTTTGAAAATCAGTGATATGGTGGTTACTAGCTCAATTCAAAAGGGAATGTACAAGGTAGGAATGTAAGCACATTCACACTCATGAAATGCATCAAGTCATTGATGATGAAATATGATATAGCTAGAAAGCAACTAATATGAAACAGACCATCAATCAATGCAAGAATTGCTGGAGTTATGTGAATTGGTGTTGGTGAAAGCAAAACCTTGAGAAACAAGTAATTTAAGCACATTTAACACCAATTCCAACAATGCATGCAAGTCACAAAAATTGAGATGAGATTTGAAAAATTCATGCACCATGTGACCAAGGGCATAGAGGGTGTAGAGAAATTGAATCACAGTGGCCACATAGGTAGAAGAAATCATCAATCTTGTGAAAGCAAGCAAGTTGGGCTTAACTCTAAATAAAAATCAAGTTTATGGTCAATCTGAAAATTTATTCATTCATACAATGCATATAGCAAATCATCATGCATAACAAGCAAAGAAGGTGATAAGCACGACCAAAACTTGTTCTTGAGGGTTTTCCAAAACCAATTAAGAAACAAAAGTCTTTTGATACAGAAGTCATCAAATAGAAGCTTATTGCATCAATTAAAGCATTGTTAATTCATGGGACATGGTTAGAAAAAATCCGGCAGTATTTCAGCAGCAAATTGGCTATTTTCCAAAATTAGATAATCAAGTTAATTTCATATAAACTTAGTGACAATCACAAACAGAAGCCAGAAATGAATTCATATGAAAAGGGGTATGTAAGCCAACAAGCAGCATAAACAGCAGTAAGCAATATAGATTAATTCAGCCAGCAATAGATACCATTCTTTCTTGGAACAGAGACCAAAAATCATGGTTTAGAACACAGCATCACATATCAAATGAGCTCAGAACAAATCAAGGAAACAGAGCAATTTCACACAGCAGCAAAAATTCAGATAAACTTAAATCCACTACTCAGCCCAGATTCGCTAACCACCTAAGTGAACTAAACTAACTAACTAAGCTAACTAATTAATGAAATTAACAGAAAGCAGTAAAGGGAAGCAGAACAGGGGAGGGCAGAAACCTGTGAGATAGAGACTAAATGGGGCAAACGAAAGGAAGGGAGAGCGGAGATGAGTGAGTTGGCCAGAGCAGAGCGATGGTCTGATGTCACAGTGGAGCTCGCGCCGACGACAATGGAGTCATAGCTATGCTTGTGGCAGAGGAGGGGCACTGTGAGAGAACAGAGAAGAGAGGGTTGAGTGGGAGAGAGAGAGAGAGAGCGAGGAAGGGGGCGTTGGGGTGCACGGTGACAGCGATGGTGTATGCCGGAGGTCACTGGTTATGGAGAGGTGGTGGTTGGCAATGAAGGGAGAAAGAGAAGAGATGTTGGGTGAGGGACGAAGGGGGTTGCATGAATGCGCTAGGGCTTCGCGTCCCTGGGGTAAGTGAAAATCTAAATCCACGCGTGCGCGCACCGTGCGCGTCCGCGTGGGTGAGAAAATAAGGAAGTGGCGCGGAAGCGCCATACGTGCCTACGCGTAGATGGGAGAATTGGGGGTCGGTGCGGACGCGTACAGTGCGCATCCGCGCGGGTGTGCTGGGCCAGAGGCACAAAAGAGGCCCAGAGTTGGCATAACTCTCGGGTCCTTTGGCCTGGGTGATGCCAAGATGCATCGACGCGCGCGCGCACTGTGCGCGTTCGCGTGGATGGCTTGAGCTTATTGAATGAGCACGGAGGCGCTAAGTGTGCCAACGCGTGGGTTGAGGCACAGAGTTGGCCCAAAAGTGGCACAACTCTCTGGTCTTTGGCCCAGAAAGCTAGACTACGCAGTCGATGCGCGCGCACTATGCGCTTGCGCGTGGCTGGAATTTTTTTTTTTTTTTGGATGAGCATCAAAAAGAGCTCATAACCTTCCCATCCTTCTCTAAGACTCTAAAACTAGCTAAGATGCAAAATTAAACACACTTTTGAAATATTGGGAATTTTTCAAATAGTTTGAGAAAATTTGCAATCCAAGCAAAAACTCAAATTCAAAGAATCATCCTTAATTAAAGCATAGAATGTATAAACACCTTAGCAAGCAAGCAAAATATACTAAGAAGTAAAGAAATTATGTACAACGGAACTCAATTCATTCATTCATTATATCCACAAGAGAATGGAAAGAGTTTACCATGGTGGGGTGTCTTCCACCAAGCACTTTTAGTTTAAGTCCTTAAATTGGACATTGAGAGGCTTCTTGTCAAGGTGGCTTATGCTTGTATCCATCCTTTAACTTCCAAGAGTGCTTGTCCTTCAATCGGTTGTTAGAAGTTCCAACCTTCTTCACTAAGCTTGAGTGAGGTCCTCTCCAAGACATGAGCTCCCAAAATTGACTCTCATAGGGTAATCCAGGATCCTATATCTTGTCCTCGCATCCATCTTCTAATTGATTGCCTTGACTTTGTCCGGGTGACGAGAAAGCAGAATTCTCGTGAAAGTACCAAACTACTCTCCTAGACCCATTTAATTGAGCATTACACCAATCCATGCTCTTCAATTTTGAGCTTCCAACTATAATGAATCTAGATTTACAACGCCAACCACTAAACATCCTCCTCTTTCGCTTAAGTCCACAAAGCACCCTAAGTTGGCCATCCGTCTCAAGCGAGCCATACTCAAGTGGGATAATAAAGCTGAGAGTTAGAAGTTTTACCCACTCAAGCGAAGGATTGAATGGCGAACTAGGTGGAGGAGTTTCCAAAGGTCTTGATAAAACATGCTCTACTCTCGTCCATCCTCTTCTAGAGGTTTCCACCACTTGGCAAGGTCTTTCAAGTTTCTCCACTTGCCAAGCTTCCTCAAGTTCACATTCTTCTTCACCAATTTCTTCTATCTCCTCCCCATCACTCTCGTCATAGATAGGAGGTCTAGTGAAGTCTACCTCATCATCAAGTCTAAGTATTTTGGGGAAAGACTCTTCAAACTCGAAAGGATCCTATGTTGATGCGGAATCATCATAGATAGGAGGGCTTGTTGCTTGGAACACTTCTTCCAATTCTTCATTTACAATGGGTTTTGGAGGTTGCACATGTAACAATCTTGATTTTCGAGTACGCGAGATCTTTTCTAAAGGCACGGATTTCTCTGGAAGATCAGTAAAGAGAACACCTCTTCTATATCAACAAGTATCTCGATCCTCATTATCATTATGTCATCCTTAAGCTAGAACCTCTTCTGAGGCAAGCTCGATAACGCAATCACGAAAAACCCAGTTTTTGAACCGTATCGGTTAAGAGTTTTGATTCTGTTTTTCGTAAATAGTCTCAGTTTGACGAACCGGACTCGATTCATGAGAGAAGAGAGATAATAGGATAATATTATCATTATATTAGTATTAGAAGATGCTTGAATGATATTATAAGATTACCTGGTCTATTTTAGTTAAAAACAGAAAATCGGTTTAACCGGGTTCACAGTTTACTGGTGCAGCTTAGCACCAGCACTCTCTGATGACTTTAGCAATGCTAAGGCCTCATCATACATGTTTTATTCTCATAATAAATATGTTACTAGTGTCATTTATGCTAGTAGCTCAGAAAATAATTTTTAGAGATGTTTTTACAAGTGTTCCGATACATCTAGTTTTAGTAGCTATACACCTGAGATATTTTAATATTATTTTAACCCACCTCCAAGCCAACCAATCACAACACACCCTACGCCCCCAAGACACTCCAAGGATGTTCATTTACTCCCTTTGGCCGAAATTGAAAGGAGAGAAAAGAGAGAAAACTTCATGAACACTTAATCTTCAAAGCTTGATTTCTTCTGAACCAAAACTCAAATCAAAACTCCGATTTCACCAAAATGATCCTCTCTTCTTCCTCTACATAACCATGTGACTTATCAAGGATGGAAATAAGGTGAGATGGCTGTCTCCCTCCCTCTTCAATTTGGTTTTCAAGGAAAACCATGCAAAACATGTGTTTTCTTGATGTTTTTCCTTAGGAATCATGCTTAACTTGACTTGAGGGCCAAGAAACGTGAATTTCCAGCAAGTCTAAGGTGAGATATCTCTTCCTAACTTGCTGAGGGAGATTTGGTCAGTTGAGAGTTTGTGGATTTAAAGTTGTTCTTGATGTGTTTTAGGAGGAAAAGGTGCTTAAGGACCACCTGAAAGTCTAACCGAATTTGGAGCAGCAAATCAAGGTAGGGTGTCACGAAATTAATCTTGATTATTTGTGTTTGAGTTGTGTAAATGTTTTATGATTTGGCTGTGCTAAAAATTGGTTGCATATATGATTGATTCTTGGTGAAAATTTGGTGAAATTTTGATGAAATTTGATGAAATTCAAGCTTTAAAGTTCATGTTCTTGGGCAGCTGGAAAAACGAAACCCTAAGCTTAAATTGAGGTTGAATTTGTGTTAAAATCATGTAGAAAAGATGGGGTTTTAGTGGCTGCTAATTTATTATGAATTATGGTAAAAATTAGTTGCTGAAAAGACTGAAAAACGGGTAAAAACAGAGAAAGAATCTGAAGAATTTATGAAGAACATGAAGAATACCTTGAGTGTGGTGAAGAACAATGAAGAACACCTTTTTGATTCATAAAAGGGCAAGGAAGTAATTAATTTGGTGTTTGAGGGGTTATATGGTAATTTCTGGAAGTTAGGGTGGTAAGGGTAGAAATATTAAAAGTTACGGGTGGTAAAAAGTGAATTTCAGAGTAGAGAAACACAGAAAACAGGGCAACCAAAGTAAAGTAAAAAGATAAAGAGAAAAAGAGTAATATAGATACAGAGGAAAGAGTAATCAGAAAAAAGTAAAGAGATACAGAGAACAGAGTAATCAGAGCAGAGTAAAAAGACAAAGTGAAAAGAGTAATATGATAAAGAGAATAGAGAACAAGCAGAGGGCCTGTTGAAAGGTCATTTGTTGCGTTAAGGCAACTCCAGAGATATTTGTATATTCATTTGCTGCTTTTCTGTTGGCCCTAGAGGTCCTGTAGGCCCAAGTTCACCTACAATGAGTTGTTATTCCTGTAGGCTGAAGTTCACCTACAGTGAATATCAATTGTGTATCTCAGGGTGTTGCTCCTGTAGGCCGAAGTTCACCTACAGAGAGTTGTGATTCCTGTAAGCCGAAGTTCACTTACAGAGGTATCATTTTTGTAGGCCGAAGTTCTCCTACAAAAAGTTGTTGTGCTGTAATTAGACTTTTTCTGTAAGCCGAAGTTCACTTACAGAGGTGTTATTTCTGTAGGCCGAAGTTCACCTACAGAAAGTTGTTGTATTATGATTAGACTATTCCTGTAAGCTGAAGTTCACTTATGGGAGTGCTGTTTCTGTAGGCCGAAGTTCACCTACAGAGATAAAGCCATATCTAGGACTAGTTCCTAGATAATGTCAGGCTGCAGAGTGTAAACCGACACGTGAGCTCATGGCCTGCATAGGACAGACATGCATCATACTTGGTTGTGCATTTCCTCTGTTATGATTGTTGAATGAATGTATGCTTTGTTTGTTTGTATTCTATTCTTTGTATTTGTGTTTTATTTTCTTGTATTCTTTTGTTTGCGTTCTGCCTTCTATTTTTTCTATTTTCTCTATTTATCTGTATCTTCTGTTTACTGCATCTCTATATTCTGCTATATGTCTGCTAAGCGACATAAATTAATGAACTTAACTAATAACCCCGACCCTACTAAGAACTCCCCAGTTCTTACCCCTTCTCTCTCCCTTCCCCCTTCAGATGGAAGCAGGAGTACCCTTCCGTAATCTACTGACGACCGTTTGTAAAAAGGATTCCACTCTAGGTAGTCTTCTGAGTCTAGGGTGAATCCCATTCTCTGTTTATATGTATATACTGTGAGACCAGCCAATGTCTGCACCCCGTTTGTATGTGAACTTTAACTTAAATAATGTGTACGAAACTCCTGTTGTGTGGCTACTTGATGAGGTACCAGAGAGACGTCCTATGGCATTGTCTGATCATGCAGAGGAGTAGTAGATGATGTTCTACCTTTTGGTGACGTTCCACCTGACTTGAGTTTTGAAGACCTAGAACGTACTTTCCCTCGCTTTAGTAGTTTAGAGGGACTAGGCAAGTATAGAGTCTAGGCTAGCCTAGGTGCCAGCTTAGGGACCTCTTGAACAGGTCAGGACCTGGGATGTTGTATGTATGTATATGTATATAGTTATTATCTAGCTATATCTAGGGGTGTTCTAACTAAAAGTCTATACTCTAATAAAGGTTGGATCACTGAATGTTGTTAGCTGCTTGTGATGTATTTATGTGTGATTGTTTATAACTGTTTTATCTGTTTTTATTTGTGAATTGATTATGAATGATTCTGTTTGTTAATTCAAATGTTTTCAAAAAAAAGTACCTCACTAACTAACTACGCTTTTAACAACGAATCAGGCTCATATAATAAATAATAGATAATAATTAGAATGACAAATTGGTAGCACTCGATTTCTGGTATGTCCTAGGCGTACTGAAAATTGGGTCGTTACAGCACACCCTCCTCAACCTTGCATTCTAGTCCACCGGAAAATGGCTCAACAAGATCGTCAAAGGGGTTGATCATTGTGGGCAAAAAATCACTAGTGATGGAATCCACTTCTTGATCAATTTCCTTCAACTCTCCGTTTACTTCCGCAACCTTACTCTCCTCTTTAATATCTCTTCCATGCTTCGTGGAGAACGGTTCTTCAACTCGAGATTCCTTAATGTGCTCAAAATATCCTAAACATCCACCCACTACTTCCTTTTGTTCGTAATCTCCATCTTCTCCTCTTGTTGCACTTCTCGCTTCAACTCTTCTTCCTCACCATGGAGCTTCAAGTTCATTCCTTTACTAAGATCCTTGGTTGTTTTCCCATATTCAACAATGGAGGTACTTAGGGTGCATGAGCTTAGGTGGGATGTTAGGTGATTCACGGCTTCTACCATGCTAGCTATCCTTGCTCTTAGCTCCTTAAACTTAGTTTCATCCTCCTCTTGTCGCCTTAAGATACAAGATTCAAGGTCTCTCAGTTCTAATATGAAGGCTTCATCGGGAGGTGGTGGTGGAAGTTTTGATTCATTATTTAAGGGAAGATTGTTAATGTTGGAAGGTGGTTCATATTGGTGGAATTCTTGAGGTGGTGTATGTGGAATTTGTGGTTCTTGGGAGTATTGGTGTTGGAATGGTGGTTGTTCTAGATGTGGTTCATATGGTGGTTGATATGGTGTGTATGAGTTATGGTCATATGGAGCTGAATGGTGGTGTGAGTATGGTGTATGGCTATATTGAGGAGTGGGATCATATGCATATGATGATTGTGGTTGACAACCACAATGAGGGTCATCACACACATTGGATTGATACACATTAGGATCAGGATTATACCTATAAGAGTTCATAGGAGGTTGTTGCCATGAAGGTTGTTCATAAGTTTGAGGTTCCCCCCCATCCTTGATTTTCAAATCCTTGATGTATATCCTCATTGGAGCTTCCATTTCCTACAACATAGTTTGAACTACACTCATAGCCAAAAGGATGAGAATTCATAGTGAAAGAGAAAATAAAAACAAAGATTAATAAGAAACAAAGAAGATAAAATCCTGAACTAGCAAAAAGTAGCAAACAAACCAAAATTCAAACTATTTACAATATATACAATAGCCAATAACATAGCACAATTGTGTTTCCTCGGCAACGGCGCCATTTTGATTTAGGATGTGATCTTGTTGGTATAGAATTTCTCAAATAAATTCTCGTTGCAAGTATAGTTCTACACCAACAAACAATCCTCCCAATCAAAAATATTGGTTTTGTCACATGTACAAACCCCTAATAAGAATTAACCGAAGTATTTAAACTCCGGGTCGTCTCCCTAGGAAACAATGTAGTGCTTAATTATTGGCTATGAAGGGGTAAAGGGGGGTTTTGGTTCATGAAAGGGCAAGAAAAGTAAATTAGGCAAGTAGTTAAAGGAAACAAGATAAAGAACTCTTGGCTAAGACTTAGGTAATTGAGATCACCATCCTTGTCAACAAACCGAATATTAGTAATTATAAGAGGCCAACCTATTAAGTCTACTTCCCAAAAGCTTTAAGTACATAACATTTACTCCTAAGCTTGAAGTACATCAAATAGGTTTGATCACATCAACCCTTAAGTCCTAACCTACCTACTAATTAACTTAGTAGTGGGTTAGCATCAATGGGTATCAAATTGATCACCATGGGTTCTCAAATCACCAAATCCATCATACCCAATAACTTAAGTTTACCTAATTCCCTTAGCTTAGACCAAGAGTTGACAAAACTACTCAAAAACTAAAGAAAACATTTCATCAAACACATAGAGTATAATAAA
Source organism: Arachis ipaensis (assembly GCF_000816755.2). Taxonomy (NCBI): domain Eukaryota; kingdom Viridiplantae; phylum Streptophyta; class Magnoliopsida; order Fabales; family Fabaceae; genus Arachis; species Arachis ipaensis. The sequence goes on along the minus strand of NC_029785.2, from coordinate 43,536,612 downwards.
AGTAAACATCATAAATTGCAAGAATAATAAAATCTACCAACTACTAATTGCAAGAAAAGTAGGATCATACCTCAATTCATCAATTAAAGAAACATCAACATCAAAATTTCATTAAATGTAAACCAAATCTAACATGAGTTCATCATCACAAAAGAGAGCAAAATGAGAAATTAACATCACAAATAAGATAATCAATATGTAGAAATGAGAAATTATAGGAGAAACAAGATGAGATCAAGTAATTAAACATGAATCTAAGACAATCTAGCCTAATTCTAACCTAATTCTAGATAGAAGAGGGAGCTTCTCTCTCTAGAAAACTAACTAAAGGCTCATGTTGGCTAAACTAATTGCTCTCTCTTTGCTTGGACTTCAATTCTGCATGAAATACACTCAGAAACAAGTTGGATTTGGGCCTGGGCAGATCAGAAATTGCCCCAGCGTTTTGCCTTTAAGTGGGCCATGTGAGAGTATTGGCGCGTGCGCGCCATGTGCACGTGCGCGTCGATTGGCAAATTCTCCATCCACGCAGAAGCGGCATGTACGCGTGCGCGTCTATGGGCGAAACCACTTTTGCGCGTGCACGCCTTGTGCGCGTGCGTGTCCTTTGATGCATTCCCAATCTTTGTTTCTTCATGCATTCTCCCCTTTGTATGCTTTTCTACTCATTTCTTCCATCCAATACTTGCCTTATAAACCTGAAATCACTCAACACACACATCAAGGCATCGAATGGAAGTAAAGTGAATCAAAATTACCAATTTAGGGCCTAAAAAGTATGTTTTTACACTTAAGCAAAATTCAAGGGAGAATCACAAAACCATGCTATTTTATTGAATAAATGTGGGAAAAGGTGGTAAAATCCCCCAAAATAAGCACAAGATAAATCACAAAATCGGGGTTTATCAGGGATTCTCTTCTGTATTGCTTGGGAGAGCACTAGGAGGGTGTTCAGTAACTTTCTTACTCAGATGACCCACTTGTGCCTCCAAATTTCTAATGGAGGACCTTGTTTCAGTCATAAAACTGAGAGTGGCCTTAGATAGATCAGAGACTATGTTTGCTAAGTCAGAATGACTCTGCTCAGAGTTCTCTGTTTTTTGCTGAGAAGATGATGGGAAAGGTTTGCTATTGTTAAACCAATTTCTTCCACCATTATTGTTGTTGAAGCCTTGTTGAGGCTTCTGTTGGTCCTTCCATGAGAGATTTGGATGATTTCTTCATGAAGGATTATAGGTGTTTCCATAGGGTTCTCCCATGTAATTCACCTCTTCCATTGCAGGGTTCTCAGGATCATAAGCTTCTTCTTCAGAAGATGCTTCTTTAGTACTGCCTGTTGCTGCTTGTATTCCAGACAGACTCTGAGAAATCATATTGACTTGCTGAGTCAATATTTTATTCTGAGCCAATATGGCATTCAGAGTATCAATCTGAAGAACTCCTTTCTTTTGAGTTGTTCCATTGTTCACAGGATTTCTTTCAGAAGTGTACATGAACCGGTTATTTACAACCATTTCAATGAGTTCCTGGGCTTCTTCAGGCGTCTTCTTCAGATGAAGAGATCCACCAGCAGAGTTGTCCAATGACATCTTGGACAGTTCAGACAGACCATCATAGAATATGCATATGATGCCCCATTCTGAAAGCATGCCAAAAAGACACCTTCTGATCAGTTGCTTGTATCTTTCCCAAGCTTCATAGAGGGATTTGCCTTCCTTCTGTTTGAAGGTCTGGACTTCCACTTTAAGCTTACTCAATTTTTGAGGTGGAAAGAACTTTTCCAAGAAGGCATTGACCAGCTTTTTCCAAGAGTTCAGGCTTTCTTTAGGTTGTGAGTCCAACCAAGTCCTTGCTCTGTCTCTTACAGCAAAAGGGAAGAGCATAAGTCTGTAGACCTCAGGGTCAACCCCATGGGTCTTAACAGTGTCACAGATTTGTAGAAACTCAACTAAAAACTGATGAGGATCTTCCAATGGAAGTCCATGATACTTGCAATTCTGTTGCATTAGAGAAACTAATTGAGGCTTAAGCTCAAAGTTGTTTGCTCCTATTGCAGGAATTGAGATGCTTCTTCCACAGAAGTCAGAAGAAGGTGCAATGAAGTCACCAAGCATCTTCCTTGCATCTCCACCATTGTTGTTGGGTTCGGCCATGTTTGTTGTGTCTGCTTCCCTTTTGAAAATTTCTGTTAGGTCCTCTTCAGAGTTTTGTGCTTTAGCTGCTCTTAGCTTCCTCTTCAGAGTCCTTTCAGGTTCAAGATCAGCTTCAACAAGAATGCATTTATCTTTGTTCCTGCTCATATGATAGAGAAGAGAACAAGAAAGTATGGAATCCTCTATGTCACAGTATAGAGATTCCTTGAGGTGTCAGAGGAAAAGAAGAATAGAAGGGTGAGGTAGAGAGGAGAATTCGAACTTATAGAGAGGGAGTGAGTCCGAATTGCTAATGGAGGAGAAGTGTTAGTCTTAAATAGAAAAAGGTGAGGAGGGAGAATAATTTTCGAAAACAAAATTAAAAGAAAAATTTTAAATTAATTAAAAGAAATTTAAAAAAATGGTTGATGGTTTTTGAAAATTAAAAGTGAGAAAGTGGTTAAGTGATTTTGAAAAGGATTTTGAAATTACCAATAAAAAAGATATGATTGAAAATCATGTTGAAAAAGATGTGATTGAGAAGATATGATTGAAAAACAACTTAAAAAATTTAATTTTTTTAAAATTAATGACTTAGTTAACAAGAAATTTAAAAGATATGATTCTAAAATTCAAATATTGAACTTTTCTTAACAAAGAAGTAACAAACTTGAAATTTTTGAATCAAATCACTAATTGGTAGGCAAGGATTTTCGAAAATAGTGAGAGAAAAATGGAAAGGATTTGATTTTGAAAAAGATATGATAAAAAAATATGATTTGGAAAAGATTTGATTTTGAAAAATTATGAAAATTTGAAAAAGATTTGAATTAAAAACTAACTTACCTCCCTTGTATTTTCCTGGTGTTAAACGCCCAGAATGGTATCCATTCTGGCGTTTAACACCCAAAATACTATCCTTCTGGGCGTTTTGAACGCCCAGCTTTTTCTCTATGATTCCTCTGCTGTCTGTTCTGAATCTTCAATTCTTTGTATTATTGACTTGAAAAGACAAAATTTTAAAATTTTTTTTTGAATTTTTAATGATGAAAAACAACAAAATGAAACTAATTATGAAAACTAAGATCAGATAAACAATGCATGCAAGACACCAAACTTAGAAATTTTCATATTAGAGACACTAACAAATTGAGAATGCACATGAGAAACAACACAAAACAAGAGAATTTAAAGATTAGACCCGATAAAATCATCAAGAACTACTTGAAGATCATTGAAGAACATAATGCATATATTCAAAAAATGCAAGAAAATTAAAAATATGCAGGACACCAAACTTAAAAATAGACACAGACTCAAACAAGAAACACACATTATTTTTTATTTTTATGATTTTATTAAAAAAATTTTATAATTTTTCAAAAATTAATTAGAAAAAGAGAAAATAAGGAATTCAAAATTTTTAATGAGAATTCCAGGAATCATGCAATGTTAGTCTAAAACTCCGGTCCAGGAATTAGACATGGCTTACTAGCCAGCCAAGCTTTCAGTGAAAGCTCCGGTCCAAAACACTAGACATGGCCAATGGCCAGCCACGCTTTAGCAGATTATTACCTTCAACAGCAAGATTGATAGAAATCAACAAACTCTTGTGATGATAAGTTGAAACCTCGGTCCAAAAGTTTAGACATGGTTTCACAACTAGCCAGACTTCAACAAATCATCATGAAACTCTAGAATTCATTCTTAGAAATTTTGAAGACATAGAATAATTTATTTTTTTTGAATTTTTTTTGAAAATAAAAACAAAAAGCTTAAAATTAAAATAAAATTACCTAATCTGAGCAACAAGATGAACCGTCAGTTGTCCAAACTCAAACAATCCCCGGCAACGGCGCCAAAAACTTGGTACACGAAATCGTGATCGCACACTTTTCACACAACTCCGTGCAGCTGACCAACAAGTGCACTGGGTCGTCCAAGTAATACCTTACATGAGTAAGGGTCGATCCCACGGAGATTGTCAGCTTGAAGCAAGCTATGGTCATCCTTGTAAATCTCAGTTAGGCAAATTCAAATGGTTATGGGATTTTGATAATTAAAATATAATTAGAACAGAAAATAAGATAGAAGTACTTATGTAATTCATTGGTGGCATTTCAGATAAGCGTATGAAGATGCTTTGTTCCTTCTGGACCTCTGCTTTCCTATTGCCTTCATCCAATCATTCATACTCCCTTCCATGGCAAGCTGTATGTTGGGGGATCACCGTTGTCAATGGCTACCGTCCGTCCTCTCAGTGAAAATGGTCCAAATGCGCTGTCACCGCACGGCTAATCATCTGTCGGTTTGAGAGAACTTTTGCGTGGTCTAGAAATTTGCGGATAAATCCTCGTTGCAAGTATAGTTTCTAAACCTTCAAAAGTCCTTTCGTACAAACATTTTGGTTGTCACAAGTAACAAACCCCTTAAAATTGATAACCGAGTATTTAAACCTCAGGTCGTCTTCTCAAGGAATTGCAGGGAGGTGTTCTTATTATTGGTTATGAAAAAGTGTGTTTTGGGGCTTTGGATTAAGGTAAAAAGTTAGTTGAATGACAAGTAAAATAAAACAATAATAACTATAAAATAAACTCTTGGCAAAGTACGAAAATTCGGAAGTCCTATCCTAGTTATCCTTATCAATTGTGATGAGAATTGGATTTTTCTCTCACTTTGTTAACCTCTAACTATGAAGGTAAGTTAAGTGGATGAATTAATTCTGATTCCTCAAGTCCTAGTCTTTCCTTATGAAAAGTTAGAGTTAGTGGAACTCGAATTAATTATTGAAGAATTCCAATTTTTAATCAACAATGAGTTTGATAACTCAAGAGTCTCCAATTATTTAACCAAAGCCAAAAGGGAAAATATCTAAATTAAATTAAAAACATTTATAAATGAAGCAAAGCAAAATTAAATCTGAAAATACCTCGAATTGCATTCACAAAAGAACTTAAATCTGACATGGACATTCATAAATTAAATTAGGAAAATAAATAAAAAGAACATTGAACCTGGGATTGAGAGTCACTCCTAAAACTAAGAGAAGTCCTAAATCCTAATCCTAAGAGAGAGGAGAGAACCTCTCTCTCTAAAAACTACATCTAAAACTAAAATTGTGAATTATGAAAGCCTCCTCATGAATGGATACATTCTCCCACTTTATAGCCTCTAATTTGTGTTTTCTGGGTCACAAACTGGGTCAGAAACAGCCCAGAATTCGCTGGTGAAGAAATCTGCCACGCTGGTTTTTTGTCACTACGATGCGGCCGCATGGAGCACGCGGTTGCGTCACCTAGCGTCAGGGCAACTATAACATATTATATATCAGATCGAAGCCCCGGACGTTAGCTTTCCAACGCAACTGAAACAGCATCATTTGGACCTTTGTAGCTAAAGTTATAGCTGTTTGAGTGCGAAGAGGTCAGGCTGGACAGCTTAGCAATTTCTCCAACTTCTTGTATTCCTTCCACTTTTGCATGCTTCCTTTCTATCCTCTGAGCCATTCCTGCCCTGTAATCTCTGAAATCACTTAACACACATATCAAGGCATCTAATGGTAATAAGAGAGGATTAAAACATAGGGAACTTAAGGCCAAAGAAGCATGTTTTCAATCAAAGTACATAATTAGGAAGGCAAATGTAAAACCATGCAAATCATATGAATAAGTGGGTGAAAAGCTGATAAAAACCACCCAATTGAGCACAAGATAAACCATAAAATAGTGGTTTATCAACCTCCCCACACTTAAACATTAGCATGTCCTCATGCTAAGCTCAAGAGAAGCTATAAAGAATGAAGAGGAATGATAGAATGTATGAAATGCAACCTATGAATGCAACTACATGCTAAATGCTTTTACTTACTTGGTTAAGAGTAAATAAGTTCTCCAAGAATAAATATGAACTGGATTTCACTAATTCAAATCATAAAAATGAAGTACAAATAGACTTGTAGAAGAAAATAGCTCATGACAGCCGGGAACAAAGAATCGAGCATCGAACCCTCACTGGAAGTGTATGCACTCTAATTACTCAAGTGTTTTAGGTTCGATTCTCTCAATTCTCCACTAACCTTGCTTTCTAAGGCTTGCTCTTCATCTAATAATCAACATAAATTTAATGCACAGATACACATATCAAGAGGTCTTTTAAGGGTTGTAATGGGGTTAGGGTCAAGGTAGGATTGTATTTGGCCAAGTGGACTAAAATCTGAATCCTTAATTAACTTAAACTTTCCACCTAACTTTAGACAATCCATGTAATTATAATACAATATCTAACCATCCATTAACCATGTTTTCCACATATTCATGCATTCTAATTTCGAGTACAGTACATATGCATTGTTTTCAACATTTACTTTGGGGCATTTTGTCCCCTTTTTCTTATTTGCTCTTTTTCCCTTTTTTTTCTTTTTTTTTTCAATGCATATGATTAAATTATTGGATGCATGAATCATGTCCTAAACATTTTTTTCACATTTTCAGAAAATTCTAACATACTCAATTCTCAAACCAAATGTTTCCAAATTCACTTCCCCACACTTAATTTATGAGCACTCTCACTAGTATAAGCTAACTAAGGATTCAAATTAAGGACATTATTGTTTTCCGCTTAGAGTTAATGATGTGCTAAAGTAAGGAACAAAGAGGTATAATAGGCTCCACATTGGTTTGCAAAGAATAATGAATGGGTAAGGCCATATGGGTATGTAAGCTCAATGAAACAAAGGCCTCAATCATGTAAGTGTATGCATACATAAAACCATGGAAATATAGAATTAAGCAAGACAAAGATCACAATTTTAGAGAGAAAAATACACACCAAAATAAAATATTGGTTGATAAAATGCAACCAATTCAAATAGGCTCAAAAAATCTCATAGGTTTTGTGTGTTCGAGCTTTAAACCATGTTCCAGTATAATATTTCTTCAAACAAGTGTAATATTAAATTTTATTCAAATTAGTGAAATGCTCTTAAAAGGTTTCTTGAAAAAGAAAATGTTACTTCAACCAAGTGGTAACTAAATGCATAAAATCAAATAAACATGCAATTAAATATGAAAATACAACAACTAACAAGAAAAATAAAAAACCATTGGTGTTGAGATAGAAGAGTAACTAACCCATGGAGATCGGTATCGACCTCCCCACACCTAAAGATTGCACCGTCCTCGGTGCATGCTAAGATGTGCAGGTGGACGGGTTGTTCCAACTGATGCCTTTCTTCAAGGATTGTGCAGATGGACTTGTTTGTCTCCCCATGTAAACGTCTTCCGCTTCCCTTCCAGGTGGCCATCCTGAAAGAAAAGGGAAGAAAAGTAACCCAGAAATAAAGATAAGAAAATAAATGAAGTATGGGTAGGTTAATACCAATTGATAAGGGTCTCAATTACATGGTAGCTACAACATGCAAGTGAGAAAACAATAGAAGCCATGGCATGCCAGTGGTACAAAATGTACAACAATGGGGAAGAGAGTGGGGAGGGAGAGATAATATAAATTCATGTCAATGCAAAAGTAATACAGATATAAAAGATTGGCATTGATAATATTACTCAATCAGAATTAAACAAGTCACTAAGCACCAAGAAAATACCAGAAAAGATGTAACAGTTGAATAAGAACATTTGAACACCAATGGTAAAATAAAAATAAAAAATATGTAATGAATGAAAGTATGCGAATAAATAAAATAAAATAAAATAAAAGTGAAAAATGATGAGAAGAAGAAAAAGAAAGTGAGAAAGGAGAGAGAAAGAAGAAAAGATAGAAGAAATTAGGAGTAGAGAAGAAAAGATAAGATAACTGGCACTAATCTGGATAAGTTGTGCGACGCAGGCGACGCGGACACGTGGGGCACGCGGTCGCGTGACTTGCGCTTTAATGATTCGACGCGCTCGCGTCAGTCACGCGGTCGCGTGACTCGTTTTTGTGCTAGTGGCGCAAGGGCAGCCTCGCACCCGCACAACTCTCTGTTCAAATCTTATTGTGCCAAATTTTGGGTGACGCGATCGCATGGTCGACGCGATCGCGTGGCGGACCAATATTGGGATATGACGCAGACGCGTGGAGCACGCGTTCGCATGGTAAGGTCTGTGCGTCTAGCGCCAGTCCAGCATCACTCCAGCTCATCTTTCGGCCATGCACCCTTTTGACGTCGATTTTCATGGCATGCGGCCGCGTGGGTGACGCGGTCGCGTGGGAGGCCAAGGTTCCCATGTGGCGCAGACGCGTCGGTGACACGGTCGCGTGGAGCGATTTGTGCCACTGGCATGCCTCCAACCACGCTCTTGCGTGACTCTCTGTTCAATTCTTTTCTTCCCAACGCACTAGTGACGCGGACGCGTCAGCGACGCTACCGCGTCGCGTGCGTGCTTTTTTTTTTAAAATATGCAGAATGCAGTGTTAATATGAATTTGATGCAAAACTCCAGGTTCAATAAAATAAAATAAAACTCAAAAACAAACAAAACTAAATAAAAATGAAAAAGGAACGATTATACCATGGTGGGTTGTCTCCCACCTAGCACTTTTAGTTAGAGTCCTTAAGTTGGACATTTGGTGAGCTCCCTGTTATGGTGGCTTATGCTTGTATTCATCCAGGAATCCCCACCAGTGTTTGTACTTCCAGTAACCTCTGGGATCCCAAAATAGGCGCAGAAAGCCTTCAAGCAAGTTAAAGTAAGTGACAAGGCCCCAAGAGTGTTGATTGCCAGAAGGAATTCCGGGGTCCCAAACCTTGCTTTTGCACCCGTCTTTGTGTTGATCATCATGATTCCTTTCGGGTAGCAAACAATCTAAATTCTCATTAAAGTGTTCAAACAACTTCCTAGACCCATTCAATTGAGCTCTATACCAACCTCTACGTTTAAACTTAAAGCATCCAACCATGATGAACCTTACAGGACAATTATTACCACTGGCCATCTTCCTCTTACTCTTAATGTTACAAAGAGCTCTAAGTTGACCATCCGTCTCTAGTAGCCCATATTCAAGTGGGAAAGTAAAGGTCAAGGATGAGAATTTTACCCACTTGAATGTTGTGTTGGACGGTAATGGCCTTGGGGGAGGTGTTTCTAATGAACTTGCGAGCTCCACTCCCTTGTGCTCTTCTCTGAATGGAGTTTCTGCATCTCCTAAGTCTTCAACCAATTCTTCTTCTTCAATAATCCCGGCTTTCTCTACTTGTTCCAGTACAAAGTCATGCTCCATACTGTTCACTGAAGTTTCTAATGTCTCCTTCATGCTACTTTCTTCATTAGATTGTCCACATGAAGCCATGGGGGTTCCTTGAGTGTCCGAACGTCGGGAAGCTAATTGATTTATCGCTTGCTCCAATTGATGAAGGGTTGCCTGAAATCGATCCACTGTTTCCTTGAAACGATCCTTTGTCTCTTGATGCGCTCGGCTGTCATAAATAGGATCATAGTGCTCTTGGATTGATGGATATGGGGATGGTGAATATTGAAGTGGTGGTTCTTGTGAGTAATTGGGTTGGAATTGGGGTGGTTCTATATATGGTTCATATGGCTCATAAGGTGGTTGGTATGGTGGTTGAGGGTTAGGGTCATATGGAGGTGAATGGCGAAAAGGGGCTTGTGAGTTTGGTGGTCCAAAGTTATGTTGAGGAGAGGGTTCATAGGCGTATGGTGGTGGTTGTTGATAATCAAAAGAGCGCTCACCATAGCCATTGCCTTGATATGCATCACAGAATGGTTGTTGACAGTCCATTGGAGGTGGTTGTTACCATGAGGGTTGATCAAATCCTTGTGGCTCCTCCCAGGTTTGATTCTTCCAACCTTGATGCATGTTCTCATTGTAATTTCTTCTTCCTACAACATAATTATAACCAGACTCATAGCGATGGGGTGAGAACTCATGATAGCAAATAAAAATAAAAAAACGAAAATAAAAACAAATTGAAATTAAAAGGTTATTGAAATTTAAATTTGAAAATTAAATTTTGAAATTTTGAAAATTAAATTTTGAAATCTGAAATTTGAAATTTTGAATTTTAATTTTTTGAATTTTGAATTTTGATATTTGAAATTTGAAATTTGAAATTTAAATATTGAAATTTGATTTTTGAAATAAGATAAGATAAGATTTTGAAAAAGATATGATTTTTTTTTTTTGAAAAAGATTTAAATTTTGAAATTTAAATTTTTGAAATTTTAAATTTTGAATTTTGAAATTTGAATTTTAAATTTTTTTAAATTTGAATTTTGAAAATTGAAATTTGAAATTTTGAATTTTTGAATTTAATGAGGAAAGAGAAAAACAATAAAATGACATCAAACTTAAAATTTTTTAGATCAAAACGAAGAAAACAACTAAGAACAGCTTGAAGGTCAAGATGAACGCGAAGAACAACTTGAAGATCAAGATGAACACTAAGAACAAATTTTAAAAAAAAAAATTTAATAACTAAATAAAAACCAATAACCTCTTAATTTACGAAAAAAAATAAAATAAAAAATAAAAACAAATAAACAAGCAAAAAGCAAAAAAATATTTACAATAACCAATAATAAGGCACACGTTTGCAATTCCCCGGCAACGGCGCCATTTTGACGAGAGAACTTTTGCGTGGTTTAGAAATTTGCGGATAAATCCTCGTTGCAAGTATAGTTTCTAAACCTTCAAAAGTCCTTTCGTACAAACGTTTTGGTTGTCACAAGTAACAAACCCCTTAAAATTGATAACCGAGTATTTAAACCTCGGGTCGTCTTCTCAAGGAATTGCAGGGAGGTGTTCTTATTATTGGTTATGAAAAAGTGTGTTTTGGGGCTTTGGATTAAGGTAAAAAGTTAGTTGAATGACAAGTAAAATAAAATAATAATAACTATAAAATAAACTCTTGGCAAAGTACGAAAATTCAGAAGTCCTATCCTAGTTATCCTTATCAATTGTGATGAGAATTGGATTTTTCTCTCACTTTGTTAACCTCTAACTATGAAGGTAAGTTAAGTGGATGAATTAATTCTGATTCCTCAAGTCCTAGTCTTTCCTTAGGAAAAGTTAGAGTTAGTGGAACTCGAATTAATTCTTGAAGAATTCCAATTTTCAATCAACAATGAGTTTGATAACTCAAGAGTCTCCAATTATTTAACCAAAGCCAAAAGGGAAAATATATAAATTAAATTAAAAACATTTATAAATGAAGCAAAGCAAAATTAAATCTGAAAATACCTCGAATTGCATTCACAAAAGAACTTAAATCTGACATGGACATTCATAAATTAAATTAGGAAAATAAATAAAAAGAACATTGAACCTGGGATTGAGAGTCACTCCTAAAACTAAGAGAAGTCCTAAATCATAATCCTCAGAGAGAGGAGAGAACCTCTCTCTCTAAAAACTACATCTAAAACTAAAATTGTGAATTATGAAAGCCTCCTCATGAATGGATGCATTTCCCCACTTTATAGCCTCTAATCTGTGTTTTTTGGGCCGCAAACTGGGTCAGAAACAGCCCAGAATTCGCTGGTGAAGAAATCTGCCACGCTGGTTTTTTGTCACTGCGATGCGGCCGCATGGAGCACGCGGTCGCGTCGCCTAGCGTCAAGGCAACTATAACATATTACATATCAAATCGAAGCCCCGGACGTTAGCTTTCCAATGCAAATGAAACTGCATAATTTGGATCTCTGTAGCTAAAGTTATAGCCGTTTGAGTGCGAAGAGGTCAGGCTGGACAGCTTAGCAATTTCTCCAACTTCTTGTATTCCTTCCACTTTTGCATGCTTCCTTTCTATCCTCTGAGCCATGCCTGCCCTGTAATCTCTGAAATCACTTAACACACATATCAAGGGATCTAATGGTAATAAGAGAGGATTAAAACATAGGGAACTTAAGGCCAAAGAAGCATGTTTTCAATCAAAGCACATAATTAGGAAGGCAAATGTAAAACCATGCAAATCATATGAATAAGTGGGTAAAAAGCTGATAAAAACCACCCAATTGAGCACAAGATAAACCATGAAATAGTGGTTTATCACGGTTCTCACTCATGTTGGAATAGGATCCATTGATCCTTTTGCGTCTGTCACTACGCCCAACACTCGCGAGTTTGAAGCTCGTCACAGTCATCCCTTCCCAGATCCTACTCGGAATACCACAGACAAGGTTTAGACTTTCCGGATCTCAGGAATGGCCGCCAATAATTCTAGCCTATTCCACGAAGGTTCTAATCTTAGATTAGAAATCCAAGAGATATGCATTCAAGCTCATTTTCATGTAGAACGGAAGTGGTTGTTAGGCACACGTTCATAGGTGAGAATGGTGATGAGTGTCACTAGTTCATCACATTCATCATGTTGAAGTGCGAATGGATATCTTAGAATAAGAATAAGTATGAATTGAATAGAAAAATAGTAGTACTTTGCATTGATTCATGAAGAACAGCAGAGCTCCACACCTTAATCTATGGGGTGTAGAAACTCCACCGTGGAAAATACATAAGTAAAAGAAGGTCTAGGCATGGCCGAATGGCCAGCCTCCCAAAGAGGGTTCAATCATCAAAACATGATTAAAAGATGATTAAAAGATAAAAATACAATAGCAAGAGGTCCTATTTATAATGAACTAGTAACCTAGGGTTTACAGAAATAAGTAAATGATGCAGAAATCTACTTGCGGGCCCACTTGGTGTGTGCTTGGGCTAAGCATTGAAGCTTTCACATGTAGAGACTTTTCTTGGAGTTAAACGTCAACTTTGGTGCCAGTTTGGGCGTTTAACTCCAGCTTTTATGCCAGGTCTGGCATTTAATGCCAGAATAGGGTAGAAAGTTGGCGTTTAAACGCCAGTTTGCGTTATCAAAATACGGGCAAAGTATGGACTATTATATATTGATGAAAAGCCCAGGATGTCTAATTTCCAACTCAAATGAGAGTGCACCAATTGGGCTTCTATAGCCCCAGAAAATCCACTTCGAGTGCAGGGAGGTTAGAATCCAACATCACCTGTAGTCCTTTCTCAGCCTCTTAATCAGATTTTTACTCAGGTCCCTCAATTTCAGCCAAAAAAATACTTGAAATCATAGAAAAACACACAAACTCATAGTAAAATCCAGAAATGTGATTTTTATTTAAAAACTAATGAAAATATAATAAAAAGTAACTAAAATATACTAAAAACTACCTAAAAACAATGCCAAAAAGCGTATAAATTATCCGCTCATCAAAGAGCTTGAACTTGAGGAAGCTTGGCAAGAGGTAGAGCTTGAAGAACCTTGTCAAGTGGTGGAAGCCCTTAGAAGAGGATGAACGGGAGTGGAAGATGCTTTATCAAAACCGTTGGAAATTCCTCTACCTAGGTTGCCATCTAATCCTTCATTTGAGTGGGTAAAACTTCTAACTCTTAGCTTTATTATCCCACTCGAATTTGGTTTGCTTGAAACAGATGGCCAACTTAGGGCGTGTTGTGGAATTAAGCGTAAGAGGAGGATGTTTAATGGTTAGCGGTGTAAATCTAGGCTCATTATGGTTGGAAGCTCAACCATGAGGAGCATGGATTGGTGTAGTGCTCAATTGGATGGATCTAGGAGGATTGCTTGGTGCCTTAGTGAGAATTCTATATGCTTACCACCCGGAGAAAAACATATGGTGTTGCTCGCGTACGCATACATATCGCCGTGTACACACGCATTGAAAAACTGGTTATTCTCGCCTACGCATGCCTCATGTGTACGCATGTTTGAAAATTTTGACAATCTCACATACGCATCCACTCCATGCATATGCGAGTATTGAAAACAGAAGGAATTCTCGCGTACGCATGCATGTGCCCGCTTATGCATGCCCTGTATTTTTCAGAAAAGCTGTTAAGTCTGCAGGAATTAATTTTGCACACCAAACTTCAAACGCGCATAAATTTTTCGTTAAAAATAATTTTTAGTCCATTCTTTGAACGGCATAAACTTCACGGATCTAATTTTCAATTAAGACAAGTTTGACAAAATTTAAGGGTTCGGAAGCCAAATTATGACCTGCCGAATTTGGTCAAAAATCAAGTTTTTACCAAAAGTACCAAATCTCTATTTGTATCAAAACCTCAATTCTAAACCAAAATTTCACACCCCAAAACAACATACACCAATTATATTCAAAGTAATGCCATATCCTTTCCACAACAAGCCCATACTCAATTTTACTACTTTCATTCCAATTATTCCACAATCAAAACCACATTATTCATTAAAAATCAATCTATCATCATCACAATTCATTGCCATCATCAATCATCAATAATCAACATGTTATCATAATAAACTCAACATTTCCACCAAAATTATTAAATCTTATCAAATTCACAATGTTCAACTTATCCTATGGTATTCTAGCCTACGTTTTCACGTTATATTATACATTATCTACGAGAAACTAAAACCATACATTGGACGATTCCTCTCTAAGCTCAGAACACCTCAAATATCCATAATTCACAAGCTCCAAGCCTCTACCAAATGGATTTTCAGCATCCAAAATTCAACTCAAGCCTCCAACTTCATCAATTTGGTTCTAATTCACATAATTTAATCTAATTGCACACAACATCATCATAATTAACAATACGGTTTGTTATTTCAACAATTTCACAAGGTTTTGAATTCTTTGTCGTTACCCACATCTGTTTTGAACAAAACACCACAATTTCCACAAGCTAGCATGATCCTAACACATCAAAACATCAAAGTCCTCACTACCCATGAACAAAATTTTTGAAATTGAAGGGAGAAGAGGCTGGATGAGAAATAACTAATTCCTTACCAAAATTCTTGTATGGTTTCAAAGAGCTCGACATGGTGATCGCGTGACCACAGACAGTGCGGTGATCGGAGTTTTTGGATTGAGAGATATGTAAGAAGGTAAGTGTTTTGTGTTCAAGCCTTGCCCTCTTCTTCAACATGATTGCATTTCATTTTGGAGAAAAGAAGGTAAGTGTTTGGCTTTTAGGCCTTGGGTCCGGTTTGGATCCGGTTCAATCGGTATAGTCCGTTGACCCAGTTTTGGACTAAATTCTTTTAAATTAGTATCAAAATTTGTATTTTTAATATTTTTACTGCACTAGATTATAAAATTTAATTCCCTAATTTCTTTGAATAATTATTAATTTTTACGGGATTTACAGATGACGACAATGATGACGAGCCTGAGCTTAGTGCTGTAATTGTGTTTATTTTAAAGTTTAAGTTTAATTATATGGTATTTTATTAGTTAGTTGATTTATTTGTTGTTAGTGTTCGATATTTTTACCTGATTATTTGGACTAACATGTTAAATTCAATTTAAAGCAAGTGTTATAAGTAAAATTATAGGTGGTGCCTTAAATCCAGTTACTCGAGGCAAGGGATACAATCTTAGAGTTGACCTTGTGTACCGTAGCCGAAACTGGCATACCCCATCAGACATAGAATTCACCACAATCACAACTCCGGATTTAGGCCATTGGAGAATTCTGGAGTTGTGATTGTGGTCTGTGATACACAGGCCATGTTAAAGGTTTCTCATTTTCCATTGATTTGCTTTCAAATTTGAGGTAACAAGCTTAGAGAATACTTGTCTAGTATTAATTTGAGCCTTAACCGTATCCCTTTTTTGTGAATAACTCATTTAACCTGTAAAAAGTTACCTTAACAAGTGCAGGGGCAGGAAGATTGCGCTCCCCTTTCAAAATCAAATTGATACACTTAACTAGATTTATGGTCGTATGACCTCATTCATGTCCATCATCAAATGCCAAAATATACTATGCACGCAGATCTCATCCATCCAATGAGTGTAAACCTTAATCCGTTAAATAAATGTTAGTAACGCATGTTGTGTTCGTGCACTCTGCTAGAATATCTTGTGGAAAAGAAATCAAAATAGAATAGATAAAAAAAATAATGTGTATCAAACCGCATCATTTGGGAATGCTAACAATCACAAACTATAATATATTATTTACTTATGTTGATGATAAACTTTAACAAATACGATATTTTGAACCACCTCAAAAAGCTGGATGATATATGCATGATGTAAAACATGTGGATAACTTTTGGAGGCTGTCAAATTCCCTACTACAAGTAATGGAAGTTATTTCACTCAGTGTCACTTGCTTTCTTTTGCCGAGCTTTTACTGAAAGAAAGAACAAAGACAAAGAAAAAGAAGAATACACAAATGAAAAAGGCAATGTGTTTAAATTAACCTTTTCTAAATTATACCCATAAAATTTTATATTAAAATATACATAATACAAATCAGACTAAAATGTAAGCAAAATAAATTAATTTCCTAGGCAGCCCAATGTAGAACCATGATTTATACAGCAATCAAACAAAGCATATAACTTGTGAATTGTGATAAAAAGGGAATAAAAAAGTAGGTCCCACACTATGTTGGCTTGCTTGTCTCCATTGCATCTTAACAAAACATGCGCCTACGGAGACTAATCCCAATTCCAAACTGGGCAGATAGAAAACCTATCCGGATCTCATACAATTAATTTTAACCACACCCAAAGTCCTCTTTTAGTCTTTTTGGGTCTTCTCTCTCCCAGCAAGCAAGCATATATGCCAGCAATGGAGAACGGCGTCTTAGCACTGGCAACTTCAGAACGGCGAAGATGAGAAGACTGGTTGCTCATACGGCGACAGGATGATGACGGGGTTGTGCCGGCAAAGAGGTCGACGACGATCGGAGATCCTAATGTGACCTGAGAGGTTAGATAGCGGACTGGCAAGAGGAGACTTTCACTGATGTTGTTATTGTTCAGATTGCTGTCGCACCGGGACACTCCCTCTCTGTAATTGATGGAGGTGAGCTACTGCAAGGAAGGCATGGATTCAGATCTTATTTTCATACCCCTTTTTTTACTCAGTACATTTTGATTTACCAGTACTTATGATGTAGAATAAGTGTTTTATTTTCAATTCAAATTTTTTTCATTTTTTAAATCATCAAGACATATTTTTTCTTCTTTTGGATTATGGAAGATATGTGATTTTAGATGCACTTTGATTTGAAAATGATTTACTCGAAAATATACCTCTTCTTAGTTGCTATAAAAGCCTAAGAGGTATGGTCCTACAATCTTACCATACGTACTTGCTAGAATTTACGTTTGCTCTTTTTTTTTTACTAGAGAAAAAATGGTTAGGCGATATGATTTGTTGGAGATGATTGCACCGCCAAAAGAATGTTGAAAAATTCATATCAGAGTAATCAGACTTTGGTCTTTACCGAGATTTAAAAACTCCAAATTCATTAGCTCCATTGAAATGCTATTGATGGATGAGCAGGTACTTCTAATTGTATTCATACACATAATTATTTTTCTGTTTTCATACACTTTGTCCCATTTTTGTATGATCCTCACCTCATAATTGTCATAATTTTAACCTCAGCAGTTTCTGCTTTTCTTGGGACTATTCATTCAAAAACAGAACAAGAACAAAACTCAGTTCTGTGTTTCCCTGCAAGAAAACATAAGCTTTTCATCATAAAAAAAATTCTACAGTCAAAAACAAATTTAATATATAGCTCATGTTGTATTCGGCCAATAAAGAGAGAGATTGGGGACTTTTAGCAAGATTTTCATAAATAATTATATAAAATTATAAATTTTAACTTGCAGAGACATGCACTAATGCCAAGATACATAATCACTAAATAATGTAGATTGGATATAAGAGTTTATGCCGACCAAAAACAACAAAATTTGAGTCACTCTTGCTTTCACATCCTAAAAAAGCATAATGTATATCTTTGATAACAAATAATAAGCACATCACAACAAAATTGAGAATCAGATTATTCCTTACTTCTTTGTTTATTATTCTCATCTTGAAGACTTAAATTTCCTCCTCCCGTATGGATGACAACTAACAAGAAAGGTTTGTATTAGAAAATTTTGTGCCAAGTATCTCCAAGTAATGTTGACTGTTGGGAACCAAGCAGTATAGCCTCCACTGATTTAACATTCAAAATTTTAGACTAAATCAATCACATTAAACAAAGATACATATGGAGGGAAAAAAAGAGAGAAAAATAATAAGAGCATGACTAACGCATATGAATGATTGTCGTTAATCTTAACCCTCTTCTACATAACACTTAATTTTCATGCATGATTGTCATCACAATTTTTTTTATTTTTAATACCTATGGTTAATATTTTTTCAACCTGTTTTTCATAAGTTACGTGAAAAAAAAGTCAAGTACAAAAATTTTATATTCAAGTGAAAGTCACTAAACAATAAAATTAGTCATTTTAAATTAAATATTTTAATTATTGTGTTAATATATAATTAAATTTTTGTGTAAAATATAATGATAGTATACATTAAAGTATTAAATATTTGAATCCATTATATGTATATTCTTCCTTTTGGGTGAATTAAATCCGTTAGTTAATACTTAATACTTAAAATTTTGGAATTAAATCATATTTTTAATTTATTCAGTTATTTTTGTTGAAAGAAATATTTTATATAAATTTTGTTTGTTTATTTAGTTGGACCTTATTGGTACTATGTGTAGAAAGTGAATAATAAAATATTTTACTTTGTGAAAAAATAGGGAACAACTATGCATGCTTCTATAGGTAAGGATCTGATATCTGTGTTTGAATCATTGATATCGGAGGGGGTTGTGTATGTTTTTACATACTTTAGAGTTAGCAACAACTGTGGGTTGTACCGCACAACATCACATCATTTTTGATTTTTTTTTCAAAAAAGAACTACTGTCTTACCCTCTTTCTATGATGCAATACCATTATATGGTATTAAGTTGGTTCCTTTTAGGAAAATTATGGGATACTCTCCTCAACATCCTTTCTTGGTTGGTAAGTGTATGATTTATGGCAAGTACATAAGTTGATTTTTCTTTTGTTTTTATGACAAAATATCACTAAGACGGGTGATTTCTGCACAATCTTCTGTTTGATATTTATTTTAGACATTGCTGGAGTTATGACCGGTGTAGAGGGTGAGAGAAAATATATGAATGATGATAAACTTATTGACATATTGGTCATTCATATTGAGAATAACAGGTGCATTTTTTCGATGCCCTTACTCAGCACTTAATATGTTTATATAAGCAATTTTTTATTTTCTAAATAATTTACATTTTTTCTGCAGTTTAAAGCTTAATATTGCTGTTCTTGGAGAGATGGTGGACCGGATCAATGGTCTTGTGGCAGCGGGTGAGCAACAGCTACCAGTAGTTATTTTTCAAGTTGTAAGAGTAAATAATTTTCGAGGTATGTGAGGATTTGACCATTATCAAATGGTTATATCTTATTGTAGCTATTTCTACTAATTATTAGGATGTGATTCAATAGATATTTTTTGTTTTAAAATTTTATGGTGTGATGTTATATTGACGGAGGAAAAATGTTGGTAAAGATTTTCTCAATGAAATCTCGTTGTAAGTATAGTTCTAAATCGACAATTAAACCTCAATCAACGTTTAGATTGTTTGTCACAAAATACAAACCCAATAAAATTAACCAAAGTATTCAAACCTCGGGTCGTCTCTCAAGGAATTGCAGGAAAGTGTACTTACTATTGGTTATGGGAAAAATATATTTTCAGGGTTTTTGAAATACGAGACACAAAAGTAAAAATGGCAAGAGAATTATGTAATAACTACAAAAGCTCTTAGCAAGGGAAGAGAATTAGAAGTCCTATCCTTATTATCATTGTCAATTATGATGGTAAATGTGAATTGCCTTCACTTAGTTAACCTCTAACCAATGGAGGAAGGTCAAGTGCATACAACCAACTTGAGTTCACAAGTCCTAGTCAACTCATAGTGAGAGACTAGCTTTGGTGAAGTTCAAGCTAACCGGCAATCTTCAATCACCAATTAACAAAAGACTTTTGATAACTCAAGAGTCTCTAAATAATCAATTCAAGTCAAGAACGTAAAAAACTAAATTAAAATCCACCCATGTATTTTATCAAATACTTGGTAGGCACAAAATAAAAGCATGATAAAATTAATAAAGAATATTAAATCTAAACAACCAATTATAAGCATCAATCACTAACAATTAAAGAGAGTAACAATAAACATGAAAAACATAAATTACATTAACAGAAATCAAATGTAATAAGAGCTCATAAACATAAAAATGGCAAAAAAGGGAAATTAACAAGAGAAAAAGATGAACTAAAGTGCTTAAACAAATAAAAGTAAGACAAAAACTAAATTAAAGGAAGATTGAACCTGAACCTAAAGAGAAATTGAAAGAAGAAATCCTAAACCAAACCTACATCTAAACCTAAAGTGTATGAATGAAAGTATCAATGATTCCTCCCCCTTCCAGCTTCACTTTGCAGCCTCTAATCAGTATTTTCGGGCCTGAAACTGGGTCAAAAGCAGCCCAAAAATCGTCCACAGCATTTTCTGTAAATTGCAGCACATGACGCTCGTCACGCGTACGCATCAGCCATGCGTACGCGTTGCTGGACTTTACATAGGGCCACGTGTATGTGTCGGCCACGCGTGCGCGTCATATGTCTGCTGCACCAGTCACGCGTACGCGTCGCTGCCAGCTTCTCAAAACTTCAATTTCTTGTGTTCCTTCCACTTTTGCATGCTTCCTTTCCATCCTCTAAGTCATTCCTACCCTATAAACCATGAAAACCCTTAACAAACATATCATGGCATCGAATGGTAAGAAGAAGGGATTAAAATTAGCAAATTTAAGGCCAAAGAAGCATGTTTTCAATTATAGCACAAAATTAGGAAGGCAAAATGTAAAACATGCGAATTATATGCATAAATGTGAGAATAATGGATAAAATCTACTCAATTCAATACAAAATAAACCGTAAAATAGCGGTTTATCATATATATAATAGTAATTTTTTTATTTTTAAATTTTAGAGTGTGATACTACATGTCATGGAAGCAAAATTATAAATATTGTGTTTTGTGTTTTAATACTTTTGATCATGTGAAATTACAAGTGAAATTATAGAAAACAGTAATAACAATTCTGGCAAATGACTGGCGTTCTAGAAATTAAAATTTGAAGTGATAAAAAATATTATTATATACACGTGGATAAATTGTATTACGAGTTTTTTATTTATTTTATTGTAAATTCAATGTTGAATTACTCAACAATTAATTAATCAATATATAATTTCAAGCTATATTTTTGTTATCATATAATACTTTTTATTATTTTATATTTGCAATAAATATTTTTTGTATAGCTCATTGCTAAAATAAAAAATTTTACTAATTAATTAGGTTCACAGTAGATTATAGTTGTTTTTTTTAAATCTAAGGACACTTTTAGTTACTTTCCATTTGATAATTTTTCTGTCATATATAATTGTATAACTCATTTAAGCAATGATTATTGTACATAGGTACCAATATTTTACAGAACATTATGTATGGTACCAGACTCTTGATAAATTCAGATGTTCCTGAGGCTGTGATGCTTCGAAAAAGGTATTGTACCAACATTGTAAATTATTTATAGTTGTGCATATTGACTATATCTTTATGGCGTTATGATTGATAAGTAGCGTTTACTATAGAGAGATATCGTAGTGTCTGTCTGTGCTTTTCTGGCAAACCGGCGTATGTTAATGAAGATGAAGTTTTATATTCCACTAAGAGGAAGACAATAAAGGAGTTACGTGCGGCTGCGGATGTGAGTGCCGTATAGAAAAATACTTTTTTATGTTTGGTTCATTGTTTATTTTTTTGACTTTCAAACTGTTCCTATGTAGGTTGGATTCTATGTTGTTCTGGCTACTGTTCTTGATGTTGAACCCATTCTAAGTTGGTGGTATAAATCTTGTATTTGCAGCGTGAAGGTAGAAGCTAATGCGAATACATACTTCTGCGATGGCTGTAATAGGGATGTGAATAATGTGGTTGATAGGTACGACTCTAATTGGACTTATTTGTGCAATCTTTTCATAAAAAAGCAATATAGTTATGTAATTGATTATGTCTCTTTTTAATTTATTTAGCTATATCTAGCTTAATACCAACAATTAGTAGACAATAAGAGAACAATTTATTAAAAACAAAAACTGATTTGATGGACGAAAATATTGTCTATCCACACAAAAAATTGGCAAAATAAGATAGAGTGCATAGAAAAAATTTATATACCTACAACAATTTTATACCAAAGTATTTGAGCATTTAAATTATGTTGAATATAATTTTTATGATTTTATTGTAACTAAAGGGTGACAGGCCAAGTGTTAATTGATATTTTTGAATAAAAAAAGCAGGTATAGGTTGAATTTGTTGGTTTTTGATGGTACTGCTACAACAACTTTTGTTGTGTTCCATAAGGAGGCCACAACTCTATTCGGATGGACCTGTACTGAGATGGTAAAAGAGTTGAATATATGTGGTTTCTGCTGTTGAAACCATTTGAATGGTTATGATGATTCAATGTTGGATGTGAATATAGAAGATAATTTTATACTATCCTCAGAAACTTTAGACGGTACGTAAAAATTTTATCTGTATGATTATTTACATCTTTGTGTACATCATGGACTAAATTGTATTAGTATGACAACTGAGTATCTAAAGAGAGTTCATTCGGTAGATGTGTGGGATATAGAAAATCCTATTTATCAATATCAACACTGTAAAGCATAGATGTGGTCTGAAGAAAGGCTTGCTAAATTCAAACAGTCGTCCCAACCAAAGTTTTCATTATATTGTATGGAAGGAAAGATCGAGCTTCCTCTACTCTCTGTGCCTCCTGATGAGCTCATTCAGCTTCATACTGGAGGAGATCAAAGAAGTATTCATTTTCTAAAAAATATAATGGCATTTAATTCAATGTTTTGTTTTACATCAATGGCCAAAAAAATTGACCATGGGGTGAACAATGGAACTACTCCTCCAATTTTTAAGACTAGAGGCAAGGTTTTAAAAACCGGACCGGTCATTGAACCGTTTTAATCACTGGTTCACTGGTTTACTAGTCTAACCAGTTTAACCGTGGTCTAACCGGAAAAACCGTTTTATAATAAAATAATAAATAAATTATAAATAAATATAGTCTAACATAAAATTTAAAATATCTTCCAAATATAAAATACCTCATCAACCAAAATCTAATATAACCTTTAATTTCATCATTATTAATAATTTATCATTCATTAGTCATTATATCACTATTGAACTCATTAAGATAGTTACAAAATAAAAACATTGAATTAACCAAATCAATAACAAATATTTGGTCATCTACTAATAGCATGACAACATAAATCCAACATGACTATTCTGCATCACCAGCAGCCAATAATGTAACTAGAAATTGTCCAGTCTCAAGGGCAAGATACCAAGTCATCATTGAATCAGATGAAGAATCCAAAACTTGTTGAACAGCTTGGGGATTGATTTCACAGACAAGTCTTCACAGAACAAGAGGGAGATCAACCTCACCTCAGATGTCCATGATGGAGGAAGTGGCTTCAAGGGTATAAGGGACTTCAAAAACACCAAGAATGAGAAACAATAATATATAAAGTAAAGTAGCATTAGAATACAGGTTATCCTTCACAGTTCAAGTTTCAGTTTGGCATATCCCATCTATCTAACAAAGTTTCAGCCAAATGTTAATAAAGTTTCAGCATATTCTTAACAAAGAGTAACAAAATTTTCCAAATCTTTCTGATGTTAAGCACATTAGAAAAAGAAACCTAACTTTTAGGAGCCAATAACAAAATCATGAAATTTGAACAAGATCAAATACAGACCAAAAACATAACAACACTCATAGAGCCAGAAATAAAGAACAATCAGTACAACATACTAAACAAAGCCAAAAACCTATAATAATCAGCAACTAAAATTAAAAAAAAGTAACAAATAATCACCCTAAATCCTAAAATCAATAAATCTATCAACAAAAATTCAAAAAGCAGCAGATTCAAAAGTTAAAAAATACTAAAACAGCAGCAGCAACATAACAAGTGACATGACATTCAGAAATCAAAAATAGATCAACAGAGCAAGTAGTTAACTTACAGTGGTGATATCACTCAGATACATGTCAATACAAAATAAAGAAGACACAAAACAGCATCACAGCAACACACAAAACAGCAATACTGCAGAATCAGAGCTCATTCAATAAAAAATCACAACACAAAAAAATAGCAACACAACAGAACTAGAGCTCATTAGTAATCAAATAATCATTCAATAAAAAACTAAAACAGGAAACATTCAAATAATCAGTAATCAAATAATCATTGAACATGGCATAAATAAAAAACGCAGAAGAAGTTAGTAGTGAACTGACCTTCGAAGCCTAGGGTTTTTTTCTTTGTTAAGTTTCTTCTCTCTAAACTCAAAAGAAGGAAATTGGAATGGAGAAGGGTTTTTCTTCTGAGAAGTCTGAGAAGAAGGGCAGAATCGTGACGGAGACAGAGGCCAGGCAATGAACACAACTCAGAAGATGGTGGTGGGTTGAAAGAACCTGTGGCGACCAGACGAAGATGATGGTGCCTGAGCGCGCGATGGACGGCGGCAGGAGCACGATGGACGGCGGCAGGAGCGCGACGGAGCAGATGAATACCAGGGACTGACGCACCAAGCTCGAGGAAGAAGAAGCTGCGATTCTTGAAGGAGGAAGAACCACGGACGACCAGACGACGATGGTAGTGCCTGAGCGCGACAGACGGCGGCAGTCCTTGCGGCGGTGGTGGAGAAGCTAGGGTTTCCTATTTCAACTTCCTCTTTTGATTTGGGGAGAAGCTGTTAGATTAGGGGTTTGGAATGAAGACTGAAGGCAAAGGGAAGAGAGGTCATCTGTGCGGGAACCAAAACGACACAGTTTCATCCAAACCGGCCGGTTCCAGTTCTGGTCTGACCGACCGGTTCTCAGCCGGTTCAACAGTTTGCTAGCGGTTTTTTTATTAGCGGTTTTACATTGTTAACCAGATCGTTAATACTGCCAGTTCACGGTTTGACCGGTTTGACCGGCCAGTTCGGTCCGGTTTTCAGAACCATGCCTAGAGGTCAAAACTACCAAAGCATTGGTAGCTTACTTCCTCTAGATAGTCTGCGACCAACATTTTTCTAGCTATATATCTATGACACAAAAAAATGAGATTGATAATCGGATAGGCACACTTCGGTAATTTTCATGCAACCAGTCAAATATTTTAGTTATTTTTATCTATGAGAGAAAATAACATAAAATTTATTGTGTTTTTTTTTGTGCAGTTCCAATGAAGCTATAAATGAGCAGGATAAGAAAATTGTGCAATACTAAGAAACATGCTAGACAAATATAATAGTTTGGCAAAGAGTTTTCACTATGCAAGAGGTGGGTACCAATAGGAAAATTGCACAAACATAAAGCTTAAGTTGATTAGTAAAAAGACTACAGATGGCAAGACATACAACTTGCCATCTGCATCTGAAGTGGCTGCATTGATTGTTGGCGATGTCGAACAACTAAGCAAAGATAGAGATATTATTATAGAGAGTCAAATTAGAAAGCTCCAACAGATTGATGTTTTTTACCCATCTTATTTAGCCTTGCAATATCCATTGTTATTTCTGTATGGGGAGGATGGATTTCATTTGGGTATTGCAACATCAGATTTTATCTCCACTAGGCCTACAAAGAAAAATAAAACAATCACTTTGCGATAATTTTTTGCTTTTCAACTACGTACAGAAAAGGACGGGTGAATCTCCGTTAATTCTGAGATCAAAGAGATTATTCCAACAGTTTCTGGTAGATGCCTACACAATGGTGAAATCAAAGAGGTTAAAATTCTTTAGGTGTAAACAACCACAGTTGAGGGTTGATAAATACAAATGTCTGCATGAAAGTCTTATAAACGGGGATGTAGATGCTGCAAGGCTTGGCAAAAGAATCATTCTTCCTAGTACTTTTACTGGTGGACCTAAGTACATGATGAATAATTGTAAAGATGCATTTACAATTTGCAGATATGCAGGATATCTTACCAATTTTATCACTATGACTTGTAATCCTGAATGGGATGAGATAAAAACAAAAGTGACTCCCATTGGATTGAAGGCCGAAGACCTCCCTGATATATTGTGTCAAGTTTTCAAGATCAAACTTAATGGTTTGATTGATGACCTAAAAGGGAGAAAAATCTTTGGCAAAATTTTGGGATGTAAGTCTGTGTTTATGCAACACCTTATTAAAATTTTATGTTGTAATGTTTTGCTCATTTGTCTTTTCCAATTTTCAGATGTTTGCACTCTAAAGTTTCAAAAGAGAGGGCTTCCACATGCACATATTGTTTTATTCATGATTAACGAGTTCAAGCTTGATGAGCGGATATTTTATATGCTTTTTGACATCATTTTCATATAGTTTTTAGCATGTTTTGTTTAAATTTTATTATGTTTTCATAGGTTTTGGTATAAAATTCACATTTTTGGATTCTAATATGAGTTGCTATGTTTTATGGTGATTTCAAATATTTTTTGGCTGAAATCTGAGAGTTTTGACAAAGTCTGATTCAGAAGCAAGGAAAGCGTAGCAGATGTTGCCAGAATCTGACCTCTGTGCATTCAAGAAAGCATTTCTGGATCTATAGATATTCAAATGGAGCATTCTCAATGGATATGGAAAGCTAACATCCAGGGCTTTCCAGCAATATATAATAGTCTATACTTGTTTTTGAAGATGAAGGCCCAAAACTGGTGTTCAACGCCAGCCATCTACCCCCTTCCTGGCGTTGGACGCCCAAAAGGAAGCAGCTAACATCCAACGCCCAAAGGGGAGTCCAAAGGGGGCGTTCAATGCCCAAGAGCCTTAATAGCACGTGGAGACACCCTTAGCTCAGCCCAAACACTCACCAAGTGGGCCCCGAAAGTAGATTTTTGCACTACAAGCCTAAACCTATCATATTTCTGTAATCCTTAGTTATTAGATTAGTTTATATAGGAGAAGATCACTCTTGTTTTAGGATCTTCGACCACCATAGAACATTATTTTCATATTTTTGAGTTTTATTGTATAATATGAGCCACTAAACCTCTTAGGTTAAGGTTAGAAGCTCTGCTAAGTTTTATGGATTAATAAAAGCATTACTATTCTATTTCAATTCGTGTTTGATTCTCTCCTAAGATGTATCCTCGTTCTTCAACCTTATGAATGAGTTGAACCGTCACAAGTTATCTCTATTCTACAAGGGTTCAGCAAGTGTCTTTCATCAGATATCAATGAACTACTAGCTTGATACATCTCTTAGACGGCTAATCCATGACTTCGTTGGGGACTTCTCGAGACATCAGTTCAGCTGAGGTTTGGGGAGATTAGGGTCTTTGTGGTAAAGGCTAGAATCAAGGTGCAGCATTCTCTTATCCGAAAGATTCGACCTTGTCTGTGGCGTTTTGAGTAGGATCACCAAGGGGATGGACTACAGGAGCTTCACCCTCATTCAGACTGGATGCGCACTAAACCTAGTATTCAGCCAAGAGGAAGATTGGCGGCCTCTCAATCGGCGTTGATCACATACAACCTGCTATAGAAGAAATTATTCACAGTTGGAGTAGACAGTAAGAAAGTATTGATCCAAAAGAACAAAACATCTCCGAAGCCTTAACCATCTTCTTATCATTGAATTCATAATTACTGAGTAACGTTATCTTTATTTTTCTTTTATGCGTTTAAACAACTACACAACTTTTCTTTTCCCCTGACTAAGATTTACAAGATAACCACTATTTGATCCAAGCCAACAATCCTCGTGGGATCGACCCTGACTCACCTCAGGTATTACTTGGACGACCCAATGCACTTGTTGGTTCAGTTGTGCAAAGTTAAATTTTGCACACCAAGTTTTTGGCGCCGTTGCCGGGGATTGTTCGAGTTTGAACAAACTAATGGATTATCTTGTTGCTTAGATTAGGTATTATTTTTAACTTTATTTGAGTCTTTTATTTTCTTTTTCGAAAAAAATCAAAAAAATAAAAAAAATTTCAAAAATATTTTCCCTTCTTTAATAATCTTTATCTTTTGTTTGAGTCTTTTGTTCTTGTTCTTGTTAGAGTTCAAACTTTCTTGAGTCTTTTTCCAAAAATTTTCAAAAATAGTGTCTTTTGTTTGAGTCTAGTGTCAAATCTTAAGTTTGGTGTCCATTGCATGTTCTTTAATTACTTTGAATTTTTCGAGTTTGTTCTTAGTGTTCTTCTTAGTCTTCAAGTTGTTCTTGTTTTTCTTCTTGTTTTGATCTTTAAAATTTTAAGTTTGGTGTCTTTAAGTGTTTTTCTCTAAGATTTTCGAAACTTAGTATCTTAGATCTAAAAATTTTAAGTTTGGTGTCATTTAGTTATTTTTCTCTTTCTTCATTAATTCAAAAAAATAAAAAATTTCTTTTCTATCTTTTTACTTTAATTTTCGAAAATTGCAACAAAAATTTCAAATTTTAATTTCAAAATTATTATCTTATCTTATCTTAATTTCAAATCTTTTCAAAAATCATATCTTTTACAAATCACTATCTTATCTTTTTATCTTTCCTTAAAATTCAAAAATTTTATCTTATCTTATTCAAATTTTAAAATTCAATTTCAAAATTTAAAATTTAAAACTTCAAATTTCAAGTTTCAAAATCAAATCTTTTCAAAAATCAAATTTCAAACCGTATCTCTTTCAAATCTTTTCAAAATCTTATCTTATCTTTTCTAATTTCAAATTTCAAAATCAAATCTTTTGCAAATCTTTTCAATTTCTATCTTATCTTTTCTAATTTTAAATTTTAAATTCAAATCTTTTCTAATCTTCTATCTTATCTTAATTTTAAATTTTTCTTAAGTAGTTACTTGTTTTCTCTTTCTTCTTTTTCAAAACTTCCTAACTAATTCTTCTCTCTCCTCTTTTTCGAAATTCATCATTCAATTTTCAAATCTTTTTAATTAATTAAGCTTCTATTTTCAAATTTAATTAATAAATAAAAATAAAAACAAAAATATCTTAATTATAACTTCCT
The DNA here is from genome assembly GCF_000816755.2 of Arachis ipaensis. Taxonomy (NCBI): domain Eukaryota; kingdom Viridiplantae; phylum Streptophyta; class Magnoliopsida; order Fabales; family Fabaceae; genus Arachis; species Arachis ipaensis. Next base: position 43,507,485 of record NC_029785.2, on the reverse strand, counting down.
TTCTCTTCTTAATTTTCGAAATCTCTACTCCTCATAGCTGAATTCTTCTTCTCCTTTCTCTATCTCCATTCTTCTTTCTTCTTCACATCTCACAGGGAGTTCTCTGTTCTTAAACATAGAGCTCACATTCTTCTTTCTTTCTTTGCTTTTTTTTTCTTGTTTATGAGTAGGAACCGGGATAAAGAACCCCTCTTAAATCCTGATCCTGAATCTGAGAGGACTCTAAGGAGGCATTTACAACAAGCTAAAGCACAACACTCCGGAAGAAACCTCACAGAGATTTTCGAACAAGAAGCTAAAAATATGGCAGCCGAGCCTAATAATGAAGGAGATGCAAAAAAGGTTCTTGGTGAATACACCATACCAACTTATGAATTCTATGGAAGAAGTATCTCCATACCTGCCATTAGAGCAAACAACTTTGAGCTTAAGTCTCAATTAGTGTCTCTAATGCAACAGAATTGCAAATTCCATGGACTTCCACTGGAAGATCCACTTCAGTTTCTATCTGAATTCTTGCAAATCTGTGACACTGTTAAGACCAATGGAGTGGATCCTGAGGTCTACAGACTTATGTTCTTTCCCTTTGCGGTTAGAGACAGAGCTAGCATATGGTTGGACTCTCAACCTAAGGAAAGCCTAGAGTCTTGGGGAAAATTGGTCAATGCTTTCTTGGCCAAGTTCTTTCCACCTCAGAAGATGAGCAAAATCAGAGTGAAAGTTTAAATCTTCAGACAAAAAGAAGGTGAATCCCTCTAGGAAGCCTGGGAAAGATACAGCAACTGATCACGAGATGTCCTCCTGACATGCTCTCAGAATGGTCTATCCTAGGTATATTCTATGATGGTTTTTCTGAGATGTCCAAAATATTGTTGGATAGCTCTGCAGGTGGATCACTCTACTTGAAAAAAATGCATGAAAAGGCAAAAGAACTCATTGAGATGGTTGCAAACAACTAATTCATGTACACCTCTGAGAGAAACCCTGTGAATAATAGGGCTGCTTAGAAGAAAGGAGTTCTTGAAGTAGACACTTTGAATACTATATTGGCTCAGAACAAGATCTTGACCCAACAGGTCAATATGATCTCTCAGCATTTGACAGGAATGCAAGCTGCAGGTGGTAGCACCCAAGAAGCTTCCTCTAAAGTAGAAGCTTATGATCCTGACCAACCCATGATGGAGGAGGTGAATTACATGGGAGAATCCTATGGAAATACCTACTACCCCTCATGGAGGAATCATCTTAACCTTTCATAGAAGGATCAACAAAAGCATCAGCAAGGCTTCAATAATAATCAAGGTGGAAGAACCCAGAATAGGTTCAACAACAGGCCACCATTCCCATCTTCTCAGGAACATATGGAGACCCCTAGGCAAAGCCTTTCTGACTTAGTCACTATAGTCTCCAACCTCTCTAAGACCACTCATAGTTTCATAACTGAAACAAGATCTTCCATCAGAAATTTGGAGGTACAAGTTGGTCAACTGAGCAAGAGAATCCCTGAGACTCTTCCTAACACTCTTCCTAGTAACACTGAAGTAAACTCAAGAGAAGAGTTCAAGGCAATCACTACTGAAGCTGACGCCTAATCTGAAGGGAGTAATCTGGTGTTGAACACCAATGATGAGATCCCTAATGGGTGTTTAACGCCCAATGATATGCCATTTCTGGCGTTGAACACCAGCAAGGAAGTCCTTACTGGGTGTTCAACGCCCAATGCTACACCTTTAATGGCGTTGAACGCCAGTAAGGAAGACCTTATTGGGCGTTCAACGCCCAAACTGGCATAAGAGCTGGCATTGAACGCCAGTACGGAGGACCTTACTAGGCGTTCAACACCTAAATTGGCAGAGAAGTTGGCATTGAATGCCAGTAAAGATGTCCCCATTGAGCGTTCAACACCCAAAAAGCCACAAGAGATGCAGTTGAACGCCAGTAAGGGTGTTCTTACTGACTATTCAACACCCACTGATGAAGTCTCTATCCAAGAATTAAAGGAAGTCAAGGCTCATGTAGAGACCATAGAGGTCCCCTTGCATGCACTCTTACAATGCGTAAGTTCTGATGAATACTCATCCTCTGATGAGGATGAGGAAACTAGGAAAGAGCAAATTTCTCGATACCTAAGAGCTATTATGAAGCTAAACGCCAAGTTACTCGGAGTAAGGACATTGGAGGAAGAACCTCTAGTGCTTACCAAAGAACTCGATGCTTTGGTTCAGCAAAAGCTGCCTCAAAAGCTTCCAGATCCCGGACGCTTCCTAATTCCTTGCACCATAGGCACCATGACCTTTGAGAAAGCTCTATGTGACCTACGATCAAGTATAAAATCTCATGCCACTCTCTGTGATGGAGAGGTTGGGAATCTTTGAGGTACAAGCTACAAATATCTTACTGGAGATGGCAGACAAGTCAATGAAAAAAGCATATGGCTTAGTAGAGAATGTCTTGGTGAAGATTGAAGACCTTTACATCCCTGCAAACTTCATAATCTTAGATACTGGAGAAGATGAGGATGAATCCATCATCCTTGGAAGATATTTTCTAGCCACTACCAATGCTATCATTGATGTAGCAAAGGGAGAATTGATTTTACAACTAGGGAAGGAGCACATCTTGTTCAAGATGCCTCACCCCAACTCTCCCTCTGAGAAAAAAGAGATAAAGGTGCAACACTTAGTGTTCCAACCATCTCTCTCAGTGCAGAGCTTTACTAAGCCCCCAGACTCCAATTCTAGGTTTGGTGTTAGCCAGCCATCAACAAGTGCTGAGACCAAAGGTACTAAGAAGAAAGTACTTAAAGGCAGGAGGAACAAAAAGATCCCCACTGAAGGCCTCTCACCTGGCATGAGAGTTGTCTTCACCAAGAAATCAGTCATACCACATACAGTTAGTCGTATCCTGTCTCTAAAGCTTGTAGAGCTTGTCCATGAGAAGACAAGAGGAAAGTTCACTGTAAGGGGCAAAAATCTGAGCCCATATCCATCTCCGTAAGGAGCTAACCGTCAAGCAAGTGACGTTAAAGAAGCGCTTGTTGAGAGACAATCCAACCATAGTTATTATTTGTGTTTTTCTTTGAATTTGTTTTTCTTAGTTATTTTCTTTAGGTTCATGATCATGTCAGAACAGAGATAGAAACGTTCAGAAGTGGAAACAAAATACCCTGGAGTACATGTCTTGTTGGCATTGAATGCTAGACAAGAAGGCAAGAGTGGGCGTTCAACACCCACAAAGGGTAACATTACTGGCATTGAACGCCAGCCAGGGAGCAAAGGCTGGGCATTCAACGCCCAAAAGAAGAAGAAGACCTAGCGTTGAACGCCAGGAAGCAGGTCCCTCCTAGGCGTTCAACGCCCTGAGTGGAACAGCAAGCTGGCGTTGAACGCCAGCTTTGGAGCATAAGCTGGGCGTTCAACGCGCATAAGGGAGGTAGGGAATTTGAATTCCCTAGCCTCTCAAGACCAGTAGGTCCCACAGCATCTTCACCTACCCCACCTTCTTCTCTCTTCTTTTTACACTTTCCTACACACACTTCCCTATAAACCCTCAACCAATCACATCCATACCTCTTCCCCATACCATCATAACTCCCACCAACCCCCACACACTAAAATTCAAATTTTCCCACCCATATCCCCCCCCTCATTAATTCGAAACCTTAACCATACCCTCCCTATAAATAACCCCCCTCATTCTACTTATCCCACACACTACTCATACACCTTTAGCCCTCACTTAGACGAATTGATCTTCCCCCTCCATCTCCATCTATTTTCTTCTCCTTCTACTCTATTCCTCTCTTTTGTTTATTTTTGCTCGAGAACAAGCAAAGTTTTAAGTTTGGTGTTGGAAAAGCCTTACTTTTTTCTTTTCATTCCTACTTATGGCACCTAAGGTCAGAGAACCCTCTAGAAAAAGGAAAGAAAAGGACGTAGCCGCCACCTCTAAATCTTGGAAGATTGAGAGATTCATCACTAAAGTCCACCAAGACCACTTCTATGAAGTAGTGGCAAAGAAAAAGGTGATCCCTAAGATCCCTTTTAAGCCTAAGAAGAATGAGTATCCAGAGATCCGACATGAAATCCGGAGAAGAGGTTGGGAAGTCCTAACCAATCCCATCTAAGAGGTTGGGATCTTAATGGTGCAAGAGTTCTATGCTAATGCATGGGTCACGAAAAATCATGACATTAGTGTGAACCCACATCCTAAAAATTGGAGCACCATGGTCCGAGAGAGAATCTTATACTTTAGTTCAGAAAGTGTGAGGTTTGCATTTAACTTGCCTCTGATGCAAGGAGACCCACATCCTTACACTAGAAGAGTCAATTTTGATCAAATGCTAGATCAAGTGCTCTCATACATCTGTGTGGAAGGAGCACAGTGGAAAAGAGATTCCCAAGGCAAGCCTATCCAACTAAGAAGGCTTGACCTCAAGCCCATAGCTAGAGGATGGTTGGAATTCATCCAACGCTCTATCATCCCTACTAGCAACCGGTCCAAAGCGACCATAGACTGAGCCATCATGATCCATTACATCATGCTCGAAAACGAGGTGGAAGTACATGAGGTGATACCTCAAGAGTTGTACAAAGTGGCAGACAAGCCCTCCACCCAAGCAAAGTTAGCTTTCCCTCATCTTATCTGTCACCTATCCAATTTAGCTGGAATTGTCATAGAAGGTGACATTCCAATTGAGGAGGACAAGCCCATCACTAAAAGAAGGATGGAGCATACTAGAGAGACAGCACATGAACCACAACATGAGCATGTGGAGCCACCTCAACATGAGATCCCTGAGATACGTCAAGGGGTGTATTTTCCTCCCCAAAGCTATTGGGATCACAGGCATACTTCTGTGGGAGAATTAAGCTCTAACATGAATCAGCTGAGGATGGAGCATCAAGAGCATTCCACTATCCTCAATAAAATTAGAGAAGATCAAAGAGCTATGAGGGATGAACAACAGAGACAAGGGCGTGACATTGAAGACATCAAGCGCTCTATTGGATTCTCTAGACGAAGTGGTAGCCGCCGTCACAAAGGTGGTCCCGTTCCATCACCCCTTGCTTTTATATCATTTTTCTGTTTTTCATTATGTTTTGTTATCTGTTCTCATGTTCTTATTGCATAATCATTTCTATCTATGCCTTAAAGTTATAAAATGTTCCGTATATCTCTCACCTTGCTGAAAAGAAAATTTTATTTGAAAAATAAAATTAAGATGCATGAATTTCAAGTTTTACCTTAAGAATAGTTCAATTATCTTGATATGGTGGCATTGCTTTTGTTTTCTGAATGTATGAATGAACAGTGCATATTTGAAATTGGAATTAAGAATGTTGGCTCTTAAAAGAATGATGAAAAAGGAGAAGTATTATTGATAATTTGAAAAATCCAAAAATTGATTCTTGAAGTAAGAAAAAGCAGCAAAAAGCATTAAAAGAAAAAACTTTTATGCAAAAAAAAATAAAGAAAAAGCAAGCTGAAAAAGAAATAAAAAGCAGAAAAAGCCAATAGCTCATAAAACCAAAAGGCAAGAGCAAAAAGTCAATAACCCTTTAAACCAAAAGGCAAGGGCAAAAGGATCCAAGACGTTGAGCATCAATGGTTAGGAGGCCTAAAAGAAACAAAATCCTGGCCTAAGCACTCCAAAGGAACAGTGTCCCTAACTATATGCTTGTGGTGTGAAGGTGTCAAGTAAAAAGGTTGAGACTGAGCAGTTAAAGTCGTGATCCAAAGCAAAAAGAGTGTGCTTAAGAAACCTGGACACCTCTATCTGGGGATTCTAGCAAAGTTGAATCACAATCCAAAAGGGTTCACCTAGTTAAATGTCTATGGCATTTATGTATCCGGTGGTAATACTGAAAAACAAAGTGCTTAGGGCCACGGCCAAGACTCTAAAAACTGTGTTTAAGAATAAAAAAGAACTAAACTAGGAGAGTCAATAATATCATCTGGATTCTAATTTCCTAAGGATGCCAACACTTCTGAACTTCAATGGATAGTGAGATGCCAAAACTATTCAGATGCAAAAAGCTACTAAGTCCCGCTCATCTAATTGAAATTGAACTTCATTGAAAACTCTGAGATTTATTGTATCTTACTCTTCCTTTTATCCTACTTTATTTTTAGTTGCTTGGGGACAAGCAACAGTTTAATTTTGGTGTTGTGATGAGCGGATATTTTATATGCTTTTTGACATCATTTTCATATAGTTTTTACCATGTTTTGTTTAAGTTTTATTATGTTTTCTTAGGTTTTGGTGTAAAATTCACATTTTTGGATTCTACTATGAGTTGTTGTATTTTATGGTGATTTCAGGTATTTTCTGGCTAAAATCTGAGAGTTTTGACAAAGTCTGATTCAGAGGCAAGGAAAGCGTAGTAGATGTTATCAAGATCTGACCTCCGTGCATTCAAGCAAGCATTTCTGGAGCTACAGATATCCAAATGGAGCTTTTTCAATGTCTAACATCCAGGGCTTTCCAGCAATATATAATATTTTATACTTGTTTTTGGAGATGAACGCTCAAAACTGGCGTTCAACGCCAGCCATCTACCCCATTCAAAAGGGAGCAGCTGGCGTCCAACACCCAAAGGGGAGTCCAAAGGGGGCGTTCCACGCCTAAGAGCCCTACTAGCACGTGGGGACACCCTTAGCTTAGCCCAAACACTCACCAAGTGGGCCTCGAAAGTGGATTTTTGCACTATAAGCCTAAACCTATCATATTTCTGTAATCCTTAGTTATTAGATTAGTATATATAGGAGAAGATCACTCTTGTTTTAGGATCTTCGACCACCATAGAACATTATTTTCATATTTTCGAGTTTCATTGTACAATATGAGCCACTAAACCTCCTAGGTTAAGGTCAGGAGCTCTGCTGAGTTTTATGGATTAATAAAAGCACTACTGTTATATTTCAATTCGTGTTTGATTCTCTCCTAAGATGTATCCTCGTTCTTCAACCTTAGGAATGAGTTGAACCATCACAAGCTATCTCTATTCTACATGGGTTTAGCGAGCGTCTTTCATCAGATATCAATGAACCACTAGCTTGAGGATACATCTCTTAGACGGCTAATCCATGACTTCGTTGGGGACTTCTCGAGACATCAGTTTAGCTGATGTATGGGGAGATTAGGGTCTTTGTGGTAAAGGCTAGAATAAAAGCGCAGTATTCTCTGATCCGGAAGATTCGACCTTGTCTATGGCGTTTTGAGTAGGATCACCAAGGGGATGGACTGCAAGAGCTTCACCCTCATTCAGACTGGATGTGCACTAAACATGGTGTTCATCCTAGAGGAAGATTGGCGGCCTCTCAACCAACGTTGATCACATATAGCCTGCTATAGAAGAAATCATTCACAGTTGGAGTAGACAGTAAGAAAGTATTGATCCAGAAGAACAAAGCATCTCTGAAGCCTTAACCATCTTCTTATCATTGAATTCACAATTACTGAGTAACGTTATCTTTAGTTGCTTTTATGCATTTAAACAACTACACAACTTTTCTATCCGCCTGACAAAGATTTACAAGATAACCACTGTTTGATCCAAGCCGACAATCCTCGTGGGATCTACCCTGACTCACCTCAGATATTACTTGGACGACCCAGTGCACTTGCTGTTTCAGTTGTGCGAAGTTAAATTCCATGCACACAAACACCAGATGACATAGACAAACATATAATAGCTGAGATTCCTGATGAAAATGAAAGGCCAAATCTACATGGAGCTGTTCAAAATTACATGGTACATGGTCCATGTGGTCCGTACAACAAGAATTCACCTTGCATGAAGAATGGATCCTATTCAAAGTTTTATCCTAAAGAGTTTAGACAGCGAACACTAATTGATGAAGTTGGATTTCCCAAATATAGGCATACTGATAACGGTCGAATAGTGAAGAAAAGGGAATGTGTACTAGACAATAAGTTCATTGTTCCTTATAATCCAGAATTGTTGCTCAAGTTCGGGTGCCACATAAATGTGGAATACACATGCCAAACAAGTTCTATTAAGTATCTGTTTAAGTATGTACACAAGGGCAATAACCGCGTAACAACTATCCTATACAACGCTGGTGATCCGTTAGAAGCCACACAAGTTGTTGACGAAATTAGGAATTACTACGATTGTAGGTATATTTCGGCATGTGAGGCAGTCTGGTTTATTTGGATACGAAATCCAAGAGAAAGAACCATTTGTGATTAGACTTCCATTCCATTTGGAGGATGAGCAACCTGTGGTTTGTAGTGAAACATCTAATGTAAATGATATCGTCGAAAGAGCAATATCTCAAGTCCATGTTTTTGGGATGGATGGCGGCGAACATGTCATATCCATATGCTCGAAGTTTGACTTATGCTGAGTTTCCAACCAAGTTTGTTTAGAAGGACGATGCTTCAAAGTGGTTTTCTCGAAAGCAAGGCTTCGCAATTGGAAGGTTTACTCTTGTACCTGTTGGTAATGATGAGTTTATATTCAATTTGATCTTATTTATTTGATGATTTAAATTTAAAATCTTAACAGCATGTACCCCACATCCATACACTAGAAAACAAATGTTCAAATAACTTTCAGCAGTTATAATCTGTAGATTATACAATTTTAGAATTATTCTATATTTTTTAGAAAAATTAATCTTATGCGGATGTGTAGCTACATAATAATTGAAATCGCGTAGCCTAATCCATTTAGCGATTTAAAAGTGGGATTTTAACCAAGTTTTTTGCAGCAAATACTGAAGAATATTACCAATGACTTCTCTTGAATACTCAAAGAGGATGTATAAAATTTTGAGATATAAGAACAGTAGGAGGAACAATTTATGCTACGTATAGAGTTGCATGCTTCGTCCTTGGACTCTTGCAAGATGGTAGAGAATTCATGGATGCAATTAAGGAAGTAAGCTTATGGGCCTCAGGATCATATGTTAGAAGGTTATTTGTCATTCTATTAACATCCAACAATATCTCAAGACCAGAACATGTCTGGGATAGATGTTGGCATGAACTCTCAGATGATATTTTGTATCAACAGAGAACCGTGATGAACATGAGGGGTGAGTTTTTATAATTGCAATTATAAAAGTTCTTCATTTTTTATCATTTTTAGTTTGATTGAATTTTTACAGTATGGTATAATATACAGAGTTAACCATGTCAGATGATGAGATTAATTAGTTGTGCTTAATGGATATAGACAATATCTTACATTCCTATGGTAAAACCTTGAAAGACTATCCTCATATGCCTTTAGCAACTGAAGTTGATAGTTCTTTGTTAACCGAAAGGGTTATCAGGGAAGAGCTAAACTTTAACAGGGATGTTTAAAGAAAAATGCCTCAGACATGGTAGCCATCGCAACACCTGAACAGAAATATGCATTCGATAAAATTGTTACAGCTGTGTATTATGATAAAGGGGTTTTTTCTTTGTATATGGTCATGGGGGTACTGGAAAAACATTTCTCTGGAACTTTATGTCTGTTGAGATTCATTCAAGGGGTGATATTGTGTTAAATATTGTTTCAAGTGGTATTGCATCTTTACTTCTTCCCAATGGAAGAACGGAACACTCAAGGTTCAAAATACCGCTGAATATAACTGAGGATTCTGTATGTAACATCAAACCTGGTTCCCCTCAAGCAATGCTGCTGTTGAAAGCCAAACTTATAATTTGGGATGAGGCTCCAATGGTTAGTAGGTACTGCTATGAAACGCTTGATAAATGCTTATGTGATATCATGAGGTTTTCTCCAATATATAACAAAGATTTGCCCTTTGGAGAAAAAGTGATTGTACTAGGTGGAGACTTTAGACAAATTCTTTCTGTCATTTCACGAGGATCGAGACAAGATATCATTCATTTAACCGTGAATTCGTCTTACCTTTGGAAGTTTTGTCAAGTGCTCAAACTAACAAAAAAACATGAGACTCTCTGTAGGGACGACTACTTCAGATTAAGATGAGACAGAGCAATTTAGTGAGTGGTTATTGAAAGTTTGTGAAGGTCTAATATGTGACAATATGGATGGTGAATCTGAGATATGTCTTCCAGGAGATATTGTTATTCCTTTTTCGGACCAGACATTTGATGAGTTGGTTCATTTTACTTATCCAAATATTTTGGATAACATATCCTCAAAGGATTTTTTTCAAAGCAAGAACTATACTGACTCCCACGCTGGACATCGTTGAAGAGGTCAACAACCATCTGATGGCTATCATTCCTGGAGGGAAAAAATTATATCTTAGTTCGGATTCGATTTGTATGGATGAAGGAAATATGAAGATTCAACTAGATCTCTATGATCCTGAATTACTGAATAGCATAAATTACTCTGGTTTGCCTTCACATAAATTAATACTCAAGGTTGGTGTTCCGGTGATGTTACTGAGGAATATTGACCAATCCAGTGGTCTTTGTAATGGTACAAGGCTACAAGTTAGGAAACTTGAAAATCATGTCATAGAATGTGAAGTCTTAACGGGTAACTGCTTTGATTCCAAGAATGAATATGGTACCAACAAATGAAACCGTCCCAGTTAGATTCCAACAAAGACAATTTTTCATAATAGTATCGTTTTCCATGACAATTAATAAGTCTCAGGAACACACTTTATCTCATGTTGGAGTGTACTTGCCCAAACCAGTTTTTACACATGACCAACTATATGTGGCACTTTCAAGAGTTAAGAGTAACAGAGGTTTAAAAGTTTAACTTATGAATCACATAGGAATATCTGCAAATTCAACCATCAATGTTGTTTATAGAAAAGTCTTTAAAAAATTAGGATTTTTTTTTTTGGTAAATTGAAAAAAAAAGGATTTTAATATAAATATTTTAATTTTATTTTAAATTATTTTACTTAAAAATATAAAATAATTATTACTCATTATTTTTAAGTTAAACTTTAATTTTGATAATAATTTTATAAATTTCTTAACATAATAATTATTTTATATTTTTTTTTTGAAATATCCAAACATATAAATTTTTTTTGTACTAAGCACGAATTCATACACTAGTTCATAACAAAAAATAGTAAATTTTTTGTTTTTTTTTCTTTTGGGATCAGGTAAATTACCCCCTCAAAACTGGGCTAGAGTGAATAAGGCCGAATCCAACATAATGGACCCACCAAAAAGAAAGAGATCCACCGGCAATTTAAATAAAATAAAATAAGTGTACAAGAAAAATAATAATAAGCGGCTAAAATGAAATTTACACAAAAATAAGGGGCCATAAACAATAAAAAATAAGTGAGAATTGATTTCATCCAAGTGATTTCAGTTAAATGAGAAAAAAAAAAAAGGAGGAGAAGAAGCTTCCTTTTGGAAACGACACTGAGCAGTAGGAACTTGTTCTCTTCCACAGATTTCTCGATATGCCTGTAAGTCGATCTAATTGGGAACCAGATCGAGTTGAACGATGTCGTTTTCCTTTAGGGTTTACTGTTCTCACTTCTCAGTCTTCGTCTTTCTTATTCATTTATTTGGGATCGGAACGTTGTGGTCATTGTCGATTGTGGGTTGTGATTTGCGATAATGGTGCAGGTAAGGACGTTGGTGGAGGTGGAGCCGCCAAGCCCACTGAGGTACCTGATCGGAGCCGCCGTGATGATGATCGGAGTTGTGCTTCCGGTGGGTTACATGATGTTCCGAAACAAGCGCGTACCTTCCTCTTCTTCATATTCCAAACAGACGTAGGTGTGCTTTTCTTTTTCTTTTTTTTTTTTTCTTTTTTCTTCTTTTAGTTTTCAATTTTTTGTACCGAAATTTCTATTTGCTTACTTGGATCTGGAAATGATTCGTTACATTCATAAATCGCGTAACTAAATTGCTTAAAATGCCGGTGGCTACTCAGAAGATCAAGTAGACGATGAATTTCTTTTACTTTCTTTGTATTTTTATTTTCTTATTTCTTATTATTTTATTTTTTGTTTTGTGTGAATGCTTAATCAAATGGTAGGGTAGTAGATTGAAATATAGGGATATTGAGAGATAATGAGATCTTGATGTGCCGTGCGTTGTTGCTGTTTCAGGAGCAAGGTTTTGATATAGAGAGGTATGATATTGGTGACATTGATGATGATGATGGTTGTGATGATAATGATATGAGAGCTCTTTGATCTAGCTTAGTGGATTTGTATTTGTTGGATATGCTTGGAGGAGGTGATTGATTATTTACTATTAGATTAGAAGATTTTTAGCAAATTTAACCATCACTACTATTGCTTCAAATGTAAATCAGTAAATGCATTTAGTTACCAACTTACCATATCTCAAGTGGTTGTTTTCCGCGTACTATGAACTCATCTATCGGCAGTTCGGCACTGTTTAAATTCATATTTTTACATTTTGTGTACCATGGTTGGCATAGGTTTTTTTGGACATGATTTCTGTATTTTCTTTTCACAAAATAGTAAGAATAAAGACACAAGCTCTTGCTGGTTTGATAGTTGATCATTTGAGGTTCTTTCACGTGAAGGATTGTGGATTTATCATTATTAGGCAATGGAACTTGCCTCTGGAAGTTATCTTTTAAATTTAGGAAATGGGAACTTTTTTATCCAATCCTTGGGATCTTGGAGGAAAAGAAGGGAAGGGAATGGCTTCTTGATAAGTAAAGCCAAGTCTGTTTACTGTTAAGATTCCCTTTTTTTCCCTCCCTCTTTCTCTCCAGATTCCCAATTCACAAGTACACCCTTAGGTTATCAGAAGTTCAGAACCATGGTTCATGAGGGTAGCTGGGTGAATGGTTATTCTGTGTAACCGTGAGAATGGGAAATGTTAGTAACATAACATCTCTGCTCTAATAAAGCTGGAAACTTGTCTTAGTTAATGGTATAGTGTCTTTGCAATGTATAAATAAGTTCTGATAATTCATTTCTAGGAGCATGTTTTACCAATGTTATGCATTAAAACATGTAAACTGGGCAAAAATCGTTTCCTTGGTAAACTGGACTGCTTGCAATGAGTTTCAATGTGGATACACATCAAGGAGTTGTTGAAGAGCTAATGAAATATGAAAGCTATCTCTTGGCTGTAGAGCATTGGCTGGTAAATTATTGCATTTTCATGAAGTATTTAGGTGGATTTTACTTCATTTATTTTATAAACTGACATATGAGTATTATATTGTGATAAAATCTACATTTTTATTTGAAATGTCGCTGTATAAATGGACGGAGCACGTGCACATCAACTCGTGATCTATCTAAAATCTAAATACTCCATTAATGTGCAATAAGATTTTGGAGGCAGGTAAGGAGGAATATTTGCATGCTTAGCGCATGTTCTAAGAATATTTACAACAATTTCATTTGTTGTCATTTATAGTTCGTAAAAGTTATGGTTAAAAGTAAAGATTGTCTGTCCAATGTTGCTGAAAACATCGCATGCACATAACAATTTGAGGACATTTGTAATGATGAATAGAACTGATTACGGCATGATTATCCCTTTATCATATGTTTCTTGATAACAATTGTAAGGGTGAATGCATTAAAACATTATTATTACATTTTATTATGTTTGATTTAATCACATTTTAAATGGTTTAAACATTATTAGAATTAAAACATTATCATTACAGGTTATTATGTTTTAGTTTAATTTTGATTCATTAATAATAATTTTTGCACAATCATCCAATCAGAATTATGCGTTAGATCTTGTATAATTTATCTATAAGACGATTAATTGTTAATTTTTGCACAATCATCCAATCAGAATTATTTGTTAGATCTTGTATAATTTATCTATAAGACATGATTAATTGTTTATCTTTTTTTATTAGTATTTGACTAGGGTTCAGTTTGGGTAAAAACTTAAATAAGCTCTTAAAATATAAGGACTTTTATTAATAACAATTTATAAATAAGTTATTTTGTGTTTAGATTTTTAGTTATAAGTACTTGTTTCAAAGTTGTAGCATTTGGATAAATGACTGAAAAAATACAATTTGTTTACACAAGAGAATGGAGATATTAAAATAAGGGAGAAGTACTGTTTTGGTCCTTAAATCGTTCTCAACGTTTTATTTGGTATTAAAATCGTCCCAGAGAGAGAGGTTGTCGATGCCCTCCCCCTCAATTTGTAGAAGAATTTGTAGTTTTGAATTTTGTTGGAACTGGTGAAAAAGGGGCATTTTTGTCATCTAAAAAAAATTTTATTAAAAATGACAATTTTAATACTAAATGAAACGTTGGGGACAATTTTAAATCCAAAATAACGTTGGGGACGAATTTGATTTTGACCATAAATTTTAGGGACCAAAATAGTACTTATCGCTTAAAATAAACATGATAACGAAGACCTTCCAATATTGAATGTCGATTTTACATAATCTAATTAGTAATTACTAAGATTACAATCGATTATGCAATTGATTCTTTATTTGTTCCCTTATTAGTTCCATTTTTCTAGCGCTTTCGGTTTTTCCCTAGAATTCTCTCTGCCTTTATCGGGTCAAGAATTTGCTGTAACAATTATCAAAATCACGTGAAAAAAATAAAAATGAAACTGAGATTCTATACTACACAATGTTAAATATAAATTTAATAATACAAATAGAGTGATAAAATGATAAAAAAAAACCGTTGGTACAGATGGAACATTGTGTGAAAATAGTGGTAGAGAGACAATACTTTTAATAGATGAAATGTCTCTTTTATTTTAAAGTCAAAATTTTTTAATGAAAGTGATAAAATAACTTTTGAGAAGAAAAAAAGTCATATTTTTCTATTTTTTCAAATACTTTGAATTAACTTTTTGAAAAATTAAAAGTATTTCTCAAAAATGATATCAAATACATGATTTTTCATAATTCAAAAGTACAAAAAAAAAAAAAAAAAACCTTTTGCTACCTCTCAAACGAGTTCTAAAAGTCATTTGTGTAATTTAGATATTCTTTTAATATTAATTTGGGTGAATTTTAATGAATTCGGATAAAGGCATCAAGCAGAGAGCGCAATTGCCTTTAAAAAATTAAATATCTTAATAATGGTTTTGGAAATTGAATTGAATCGTTTAGTCAAACTATTCGACTAGAAATCGATAGCCAATCCAGTTCAAACCTTAGACAAAATCATCCAATTCTTAAACTAGTAGTGAACTGTAAAACAATTCGAGAATTGGTAAATCAATCGGAACTAAAATCTGAACAGTATTTTACATTTTTCCAAAATAAAAATGGTGTATACACCAAAAAAGCAAAAAGATCGTTAGGAAGTGAAGAACAAAAAGAGAAAAGTTAAAAAAAAAAAGATAAAATAGCTTGTATATCATATAAATTCTTCTTCGTTTTCTTGATTTTGTTTTGTTTAACTGTTAAAACAAAATGATGTTGTTTAGTCTCGTATCTAGTGTGGTAAGTTAAAGTCAACTCAATACTTTTTTTTTTTTATTTGGTGACTCTTCCTTTACTGATTTGGTACTAGAAAAGGTTCAAAGAGTAATATAATATCCAAAATTAAATATGAGAAATCAGTATTGTAAATTTTGAATTTGAAAAGATAAAATAATAAAAATCATAAATTTAAGAGATTACTTTAGAAATTTAGTCATCTTTTATGGTATTGTGTTGTTAGTATAATACAAGAGAGTAAGAAGTGATACATTTGAATTTATATTTTACTCTTATAATAGACTAATAGAAATATAAATTAGTCATTTTTTAGGTTCAACAAATATTTTTCTCTTTTTTATTGAGATTTTTTTCCGTTTGGATTTAACATATTAATATTAATTTTAATATAATAAAATATAATTTAATATAGAGTAAAGTATTATTTTTGTCCCCAACGTTTAGGGTAAATCCTATTTGTGTCCCTAACGTTTAAATCGTCCTATTTGTATCCTTAACGTTTATAAAAGTGATTCAATGTTATCCTGCCATCAATTACACATCATGAACGCTTTAGTTTGAGATTTAAAAATCTCTTCTTGATGTTAGAATACAAATGTTTGGGATAGAATCGATGATCTACTCCGAAAAATAATTCATCAAATGTTGAAACTGTTAGGAACAAGAGACTGAGAGAACAATATGAAAAGTGTATTATTCAGTTGTGTATTGAGGTACAATATACAAGGGGTATTTATAGGTGCTAAATGAATCAAAGTAATAAAGACATAGAATCCTACAATTAATGTACAGATATGCTATATAAATATAAACGATGCTAATTGATCTAAATTGATTATATTGATTCTCTAACATCCCCCCTCAAACTCAAGTGGGAGCTAAGGATACCAACTTGAGTTTGGATAACAGAGTCCGAAAGCGAGTCGGGTGATGAGCTTTCGTGAAGATATCAGCAGTCTGATCCAGTGTCCCAACGGCAATGAGACGAACAGCATCAATAAGGATACGTTGTCGAACAAAGTAACAATCAATCTCAATATGTTTGGTGCGTTCATGAGACACATCATTATGGGCAATCTGAATAGCACTGCAGTTATCACAAAAAACATCAGTAGGAGACGACTGAGGAGCACCCAGATCTTTGAGAAACCAGCAAACCGAGATAACCTCAGCAGTGGTGTCAGCGAGGGCACGGTACTCAGCTTCTGTGCTTGAGCGAGCAATGAATGTTTGCTTCTTAGCACGCCAAGAGATGAGAGTGTCGCCAAGAAACAAACAGTAACCAGTAGTAGAACGACGATCAGTGGGATCACCAGCCCAATCAGCATCAGAGTATGCCTGAAGGGTCAAAGAGGAATGGGCAGAAAAATAAAGGCCATGAAATAGAGTGCCTTTGACATACCGAAGAATGCGAAGAACTGCCGCATAGTGAGTAGTACGAGGAGCTGACAAGAACTGGCTGAGGACATGAACCGGATAGGCAATGTCTAGTCGGGTGACAGTCAAGTAGACGAGACCTCCAACTAACTGGCGATAAAGAGTCGGATTATCCAAAACAGTTCCATCCATAGGGATAAATCGAACATTAGGCTCAAGAGGAGTAGACTCAGTGCGACTATCTGTAATCCCAGCGCGAGCAAGAAGATCTGAAGCATACTTAGCCTGAGAGAGATAGATGCCATCATCGGTGGAGATGACCTCGAGACCAAGAAAATAGCTGAGAGAACCAAGATCTTTCATCTCAAAGGTACGGTGAAGTGAGGCCTTGAGATTAGAGATACCATCAACATCATCCCCAGTAATTATCATGTCATCAACATACAGAAGTAGAAGAACAACTCCACGTTCGCTTTTACAAATGAAGAGCGCATTCTCATGAGGGCTAGAAGTAAAACCAAGACTGCATATGGTAGTGCTGAACTTGTCAAACCATTCACGAGGAGCTTGCTTAAGTCCATAAAGTGCCTTGCGAAGGAGACAAACCTTATTAGAAGGACAAGGATATCCCGGAGGTGGTTTCATATAGACAGTCTTTTTCAAATCCCCATTAAGAAATGCATTCTTCACATCCATCTGACTGAGAGACCATTTTTTAACCGCGGCGATGGCAAGAAGAGCTCTAACAGACGTAAGACGAGCGACAGGGGCAAAAGTCTCTTCATAATCAATACCATACTCTTGCGTACAACCTTGAGCAACCAACCGGGCCTTATAACGGTCAATAGAGCCATTAGAGCGAGTCTTGATCTTGTAGATCCATCTACTGCCCACAACTTCCTGATCAGAAGGAGGATCAACCAAATCCCAGGTGTGTGCCTTTTCAAGTGCCTGTAATTCTTCTTGCATTGCTTGTTGCCAATTTGGGTTTGAGGAGGCTTCTCTGAATGTCTTAGGTTCATGTTGATGAAGAATAGTAGAAAAGCAATGGTAATCAAGAAGATGAGGAGGTGGATTCCTTACCCTAGAAGAACGAGCGGGAGGAGGAGGCATGACGGTAGAAGCAGGATCATCATCCGGTCTGGAATCATCGGGAGATGGAGAAGGCGGAGGAACAGGAGGCTGTGGAGGGTCACTCGAGATAGAACCTGTAGAATCATCACTAGGAAAAAGATCAACATTGGGGTTAGTGAACAAAGGTGACTGAGTAGTAGGAATCGACTCAAAGGATGAGAACCGAGAAAACATGTGGTACTCCCAGAAGACAACATGACGAGATATACGAATACGTTTAGAGAGAGGATCCCAACAACGATAACCCTTGTGTTCAGTGCCATAACCAAGAAAACAACACATACGAGCCCGAGGTTCAAGTTTACTATGTTCATGAGGCTGAAGAAGAACAAAACATACACAACCAAAAACTCGAAGAGAACTATAATCTGGGGGGTATGATAAAGACGCTCAAAGGGAGTAACATTACTAAGAACAGAGGAAGGGAGTCTATTGATAACATGAACAGCAGTAAGAACAGCTTCACCCCAAGTACGCTCAGGACACGAAGAAGAAGAAAGGAGCATTGCACGGACGGAGTCAAGAATGTGACGGTGTTTGCGTTCAGCTCTACCATTTTGTTGAGACGTACCAGGACAAAAAAACTCAGACAAAGTACCCTGTTCTGCAAGAAAGGCTAAGAGTCTGGAATCACGGTATTCCATAGCATTATCACGACGGAAATTGGGATATAGAACCCTTGTGTGTTGCGTGCAAGAGGGAGCCATTTGCAGTATTGACAGAAGGTCCATTTGTAGTTGTAGACATGAACGAGAAAATATTACGCAACGGAGATATGTGATTAAAGCAACCCGAGTCAAAGTACCATTTAGAATCACCTGGAGGGGTTGATAAAGCAGCAGGAGTATTACCAGAAACAGAGAGAAGACGCCGTAGAAGAGATGCAATATCAGATAGAGAGACAGGAGACGGGTTGAAAGGTGCAGAGGGGGTAGGTTCAGTAGTAGCAGCAACAGTAGAAGCAGGCGCAGGACGTGGTGGACGAGTAGGACAGGTAGTAATCAAATGTCCCGAGAGCTTGCAATAACGGCAGAGCAACTATGAACAATGGTAGCTAATATGCCCTTTCTGGTGGCATGTCCGACATTCAACAAAGGGGCAAACGGAGAAAAGGTGCCCAAAACGGTTGCAGTTTCAACAGAATGTATCCTTTCTGTCTGTGGCAACAAAAACATCTGACTTTTCCATAACAGTAGTCACACAAATCAAAGAGAGGAGAGAAAACTGCAATTTTGAAGCAGAAAATGAGAAAACGGAGCGCGGAATCGGAAAGAGCTCACCAAAAAATCTTAGGGAGGGTCCCGCTTGTCAGCCACGTCACCGCCACGTCAGCAGTGACGTCAGCGCCACGTCAGGGCAACGGAGACACGTGGCAGCCCGTGAGAGGATGAGAAGGACGAGCTGGCGTCGAGGTGGCGTTCGGGTCAACGCGCGGGCCGGGTCGGGTCAGGAGAGGGTGCGCGGGTCGCAGGGAAGGCTGGTGGCGTGACACGTGGCGGCTTCAGGATCGTGGGATCAACAGCAAGATCCAACGGCTACTGAAGCATCTCGGGGGAGGATCAATGGAGGTGGACAGCGAGCTTCCAACGGCGCGTGGAGGCGCGTCCGGGGGCATCTGGCGGCAATCTCGGCAGCGTTGGAAAGCTGACGACGAGAGGATCACAACGGTGCAGGAGGTGATGAACCAAAGCGTCAGAAACAGGTCGAAAAAGGCGAGCAAAGAGGCACGGGTGGAAGCTGGAAGGAAGAGCAACCTGGTCGTGACAGCGTCTTTCGGCGGTGTGTGGAGGCGCGTCTAGCGGCGGATGGCGGCAGTTCTGGTTGCTTTGGAATCACGGAGACAACACGAACAAGATGGTTATGGGGGTGACGAACCAAAGCGTCGAAAAGAGAACGAAAAAGAAGGCCAAAGAACACTGCCGAAAAGGAAAAATAATGGGGCTATGAACTAATATTCATTGAAAAAAAAAAAGACATAAGCTCTGATACCATGTTAGGAACAAGAGACTGAGAGAACAATATGAAAAGTGTATTATTCAGTTGTGTATTGAGGTACAATATACAAGGGGTATTTATAGGTGCTAAATGAATCAAAGTAATAAAGACATAGAATCCTACAATTAATGTACAGATATGCTATATAAATATAGACGATGCTAATTGATCTAAATTGATTATATTGATTCTCTAACAGAAACTAATTCCTACAACATTTACATAATTCATTTTTCTAGGGACATAATTGAATCTAAATGCAAATAGTGGGTATAATATTAAAATCGAACACATCCAAGTGAGACCTAATTCAGAATGAATACATCCAAGTGAGAATAATTGAAAAATATAATCTGATTTGTTAGTATAATTGATAGTAGGATAACATTGAATCACTTTTATAAACGTTAAGGATACAAATAGGACGGTTTAAACGTTAGGGACACAAATAAGACTTACCCCAAACGTTAGGGACAAAAATGATACTTTACTCTTTAATATAAA
>NC_029785.2:43471197-43487078 GCF_000816755.2 Arachis ipaensis | reverse complement strand
AATATTTGTATTTTTATGTATTTATTTATGATTGTATAAACTATTTTATTATAATTTGATTATTTTGATTGAATTAGTATTAAATTAATTAAATTCCAAGACCAGTGAATCAATAGCGGTGCAAATCACATTCGATTTTTAATGTTAGTGTATAAATTTTTTCCAATACAAAGTAAAAGATGATATTTTAGTTTCACGCTAGAAGCTAAGAAGTAGGAGTGCACATGGGTCAGGTGAAATCGCGTTTGTCCTAACTCAAATTCGGCCTTAGATATATACCAGGTCTATTTTTTAGATTCTAACCCGATTCTAGACCCGATGAAATTTATACACATTTGGGCCACAATTATACCGGGTAAAAATCGGTAAAAACCGTGTAAAAACCAGGCCTTTAATCATAATTTCATGCATCTTTATATCTGATGCATCTGCATCTTTAGTAGTTTTTTCTTCTTAATTTCAATCCATAAACTAATGATTCTTGTTATTTTAAGTAATCAATTCATAGTTTAGTGCATATTACCTTGGGTGTGTAAATTTCTTTTGTTAGAGGAGATTTTGAAAGAAATCAAGCACAAATAAAAAAAAAGAAGAACAAGCAAGACATGGATAGAAGGAGCTAAGCAGAGGAGTTTTGTTCATCAGAAAGCCTCCAAGTATCCTCCATGGCCAGCCCTACATGCGCCTCACGCAACATCCAAGTACTCTCCTAGGGCCACCATCATCCCATGCGCTTTACGTACTCCTCTATGCGCCTCGCGCAGGCCCCAATCTCACCTCCAGGGGCTGTCCTCCAAGCTTGCGCTTCACACATGTGTTGGTGCGCTTCACACTACCAAACAGAGGCCACCAATTCCTCTTTGTTGGGCTTGCGCTTCACTTAAGGATTCATGCGCCTCACGCACCATCATGGGCCACTCCCAGAGCTTGTGACTCCTTGCTAAATCTCTCTTAATCTCCAATTCTTTAAAGCACTTGAGTTGATGATTAAAACTTGAGCACAAGGCCCATGATTTGAAGTATTGATTGACACTTATGAATAATTATCTACAGCTTAACTTAGAATGAAAAACTATTTGAAAAATATTAATTAGTTTAGATTTGATTATTTTTTAATTTTGATTTGTTTTGAATCTTAAATTAGGGTTATTATTTTAAAAAGGAGAGACACTCACATGGCTTTCTTCTTCCGGCCGTTTTCACAATTCAGAGCTTTTGTTTTTGCACTATGAACAACTAATCTCCTTTGTTAATGTTAAAAGTTTTGTTTATTATTATGGGCTAATGTTATTACTTTTCTACTTTTGATTAACGTATTGATATTTTCTTAAGAATTAAATTTTTGTTCTTCATCACAAGGGTTTGAATCTATTAGGAAATAGTTTAAATCTGAATTGAATTCTATATTCATCTTGAAAAAGTTGTTTGTTAGAATTAAACTTGAAAACTCTTCGCTCAATTCTTTAAGTTTTGAACTTGACTTGATAGGTGACATTAAATCAACTAGGTTTAAGTATTGAGAACTGTGTGGTTTTTGAATCAATATATGTGCTTCACCTCTTATCATAATTAATTGATCAAGGAATTGACGGTTTGTTAAGTTAAGAGAAATCGGATTACCAAGAAATTGAGATTTGATTAATTAGGGTTCGTCGTAAGATACATCTTTGCATAATCAAAGTAGATAGTGAAAAGCATTCTTCCTGAAGTTTTAAGCATCTCTGAAATCTTAATGTTTCTTTATTCATACTACTTCCTTAACTGTTTACAATTTGCCTTCAGTTTACTCTCTGTTGTGTTACTGGATATTTCTAAAACTCTAATTTGCTATTGTGTAATTAGAATAATCGATTAACTCTTGCGTGTTCAGTCTGTTAATCCTCGTGGGAACGATAACCTACTCCCGTGATATTACTTAATACGATACGATGTACTTGCTGAATTGTGGTGTTGCGAAACTTCGCATTAGTATTTCTTTCCTAGTTTCACAATTATTTTTATTAAAAATAAATAGATTAATTTATAATTAATATTAAACAATATTAGTTAGAAAACATAAGTTCAAGACAAAAAGTATTATCTTCTTGAAATTGTTTTTTTTTTTTTTTTTATCGAATTAAATTCAGGCCACTTCAAATCCGAACCAACATGTAAAAAAATGCTTCGAATAAGTCTTCATACGGGACCGAGCCATGTAAACCCTGCTGAGAAGTGAAAGATGTCAAACAGTTGGTTAATGCTGACTTGTAATATTGTCGGATACCGAACAACCAATAAATGGAATTCAATTTCCATGTCTCCTTTATGACTGTCAGATTATTTATGACTGTCAGATTACTCACTCCATAAACAACAACTTAGGTGTGGAGTTTTTAGTTTTCCGAACAGTTAGTGGTTTCAGAAATTCAGAATCCATGGCTGCTATAGTGAAGTATGGGATCATAGGTGTGGGAATGATGGGAAGGGAGCATCTGATGAACTTACACCATCTTCGCGACGAAGGCGTGGCGGTTGTGGCGGTTGCTGATCCTCATGTTCCGTCGCAGCAACTCTCCCTTGAATTAGCACATTCCTTTAGTTGGCCTCTCAAGGTATCATCAATCATTCTTTTGAATTATTCATCATTTTTAGGGTTTACAAGTTTAGGTCCCAAAGCATAAAAATCTTACCAGCTGAGGAATTCTTTTTGATAAACTTGGACACTGGTGATAATATTAATAATAATATCTTTACTTCGAATGGTGAAATTTATTGTATGAAGTTCCGTTTGAAAATTTCTTGCTGCAATTATCTGGAAAAATCAACTCTTCATGAATCATATTTTGCTGTTTATAAGGTGAATGACATTGAAAGCTGTGAAGGTTTTCTCAGGTCACAAGGAGTTGTTGGAAAGTGAACTGTGTGATGTATTGGTGGTATCCACACCTAACATGACCCATTACAGAATTCTAATGGACATAATCAATTATCCTAAACCCCATCATGTACTTGTAGAAAAGCCACTGTGCACCACTGTCTCTCACTGCAAAGAGGTTTGATCTTCATTCTATGGATTTGTCTCTGCTAACAGGTCAACTGGGTTATGATTATGAGTAAAGGTTCAATCTGGTCCTAGACCCGAAGATTCAAATTGGTCCTCGAGATATTGAAATAGCAATTTAGTCCTTGAAGTTACACTCCTCTATTCAATTTGGTCTTTGCATTGAAGTACTTCACTAACGGTATTATGTGTCACTTTGTGATACAGAAGGTACAAAGTGACGCCTCTCACATTTAGTAATGCTCATTGACAGAAAGATCAAAGTGAATCACAAAGTGTAACTTTAGGGATCAAATTGATATTTTTAAAATCTTGATGACCAATTCAAACAATTGCAAGAATCTCGAAGACCAGAATGAAGCTTTACTCTTTTGATGTACTTTTACATTAAGGACAGACTAGTAAAAAAAGATTTTGTAGACTGTTATCTTCTTGGTTGGTCTCTCAATCAAGATCGGAGATATCAACTATACTTTTACCATTGAAGTTAGTATTATCGGTAGTAGAGTTTTGGTATAAATTGTAGTAGTATGTAAACCAATGAAACATGCTACATAAATGTCGTAAACATTTTTCCTTTGGCAAATGAGTAGATGCCATGGTTACAGTTACAGGTGTAATACAGTTAGCATTCTCATCTCTCTTAATTCAACACGCAGAATATTTGGATAAATGATGATACATACTCCTAAATTGTCACCCTGGTTTCAAAATGAAGATAGTGAGTGTATTTTATGTTTTCAAGAGACTAAGTACATTTAACTTTTTATCTTGTTTAGAAATTAGGATGGAGTTTAGGAGGGTATATCATTTCTGAATGTGGTACGATGCATCTTTTGATGATGATTTGAAGCGTTAGTTGCAGATGTTAAATAATGCTGTTTATATTTCCTTTGATTATTTGGAAATGCACTAATCTGTTTTCCTATGTCTTTGGATTAGGTTGTTGAAGCTGCTAGAAAGAGACCAGATATATTGGTACAAGTTGGATTGGAATATAGATACATGCCACCTGTTGCAAAATTGATAGAAATAGTTAAGGAAGGAAGCCTTGGACAGGTCAGAATGGTAGCAATTCGTGAGCACCGTTTCCCTTTCTTGGTGAAGGTTAGTCTTTCAGAACTAAGACTACATGTTTTGGTTTTCATAGCTAGTAAGCTGAAATGCTGATACTGGTCATAGGTGAACAATTGGAATCGGTTCAATATTAACTCTGGGGGAACTCTAGTAGAGAAGTGTTGCCACTTCTTTGATTTGATGAGGCTGTTTGTTGGTGCAAATCCTGTCCGTGTGATGGCTTCTGGAGCTATTGATGTTAATCACAAGGATGAAATATATGATGGGAAGGTAGATCTGATGCTGCATTTTTAGTTACAGTGATACCAAACTTTTAATCACAATATTATTAGTGGCCTATATGATTTACTACTACTGACTTATTATAATATCTAAAATCATTCTTCAATGCAGAAATAGAAATTGCACTAAGCTGACTTAAGTTCCATGATATATTGAACAAATTAAAGTTTTCAAATGATAGTGAACTAAATGTATAATAGATAACCTTTTTATAGGACTGAGCAAAAGTCTTTCTGAATAATGAATGTAATAATCTGAGAATGCTAAATTGAAATATCCTAATCTTATGCACCCATGGCAGGTATGTTAGAGAGACATTAGTGATTAAATATGTGATTAACATGAAGCCTTGATTAAACAGAGTTGAAGTTCCCTGGTGTTTTTGCTTTGTTGGTAAAATACTGCTGACTGGTTTTTTGCTATGTTGAGATATATTTTGTTTTACCAGGTTCAGATTTAAGAACTTAAGTTCTTATTGTCACAGTTCTAACTTCCAACTGAATGATGTGATTGTGTTTTAAAAACTGCAATTAGCATCAGGTTTTTGCTTCATGCAATGTCCTTTTATATTGTAATTACTTGAAAAAAATTATTTTGGACAGGTGCCAGATATCATTGACAATGCTTATGTTATTGTCGAATTTGATAATGGTTCTAGAGGAATGCTTGATCTTTGTATGTTTGCTGAAGGAAGTAAAAATGAGCAAGAAATATCTGTTGTTGGTGATGTTGGAAAGGTAAATTACTCTTCCTTTCACCACTTAATGTACTTAATTTATGGTAACCTGTTTAAGACAACAACAAATTTGACTGTTTGAAGCCAATCAATTATGCTGCAGTTTGATCTCTTTCACTGATATAGTTCATTTAAGGCTAGAAAAGAAAGTTTCATCCATTATTCATGTCAAGATGGTTATTAGTATTCTTTGCATCTGAATTCAAAATATTTTTAACAGGGAGAGGCTTATGTTCCTGAAAGTATCGTGCGCTTTGGTACACGTCAAGCAGGGAGAGATGGTGTTCAGACTTTAAAGGCTGAAGATCCCAGAATAAAGTTGGTGGCTTCTCTATCTGTTAACTAGTTCATCATTATCAGTATAAGATTTAAGTTGCTTAAATGAATTTAAAATGGATCAGTTGGAGTATAGTTCTATAGCTATATACATAGAGGGAGACCCAACAAAGTCTTGGAAGAAATTAAGATTTTTTAATATAATTGAGCTAAACAAAGATATAATTTAAGACAAAGCACTTTAATGTAGTTTGATCCAAGTGGGATATCACTTTGTAGTTGTTGCTGATGTATATGATCATGAGCTATCATCTGTGAATATAATCATTTATTCATGTATTTTGTATGCATCTACAGATATGATGGGTTGCACCATGGGTCCAGCTATGTGGAACACCTTAACTTCTTAACTGCAATAAGGACCAAAGGTGAAAAGGGTCCTGCTGTAGATTTGCAAGATGGATTGATATCTGTTGCAATGGGAGTTGCAGCACAGCTCTCCATAGAATATGGAAGATTTGTTACTATTGAGGAAGTTATGGATAAGGTTAAAATTTGATATGTCTACTATCAATACGTAAATAGAAGTACTTGAATACTTTGTGAATATTACATTCCTTCCACCCAGATGCCATGTTTTAGTACTTCGCCAAATTTAGCTCGTACCTCATGCAATATACTTTCAGGAAAACTGAAATGTTAATAATTGACTATATATTATTTCAGAAATAGTGGGCTTCTTTGGCCAACAGATATTATTCGATTTTATTTACTCATATAATTGTAGGTTAATATAATTGATTGTGCAATATACTTGATTAAGATCATCCAAATCAATAACCGCGGAAAACTCAGCCGCTAGAGACAAAAAAAAAGTCCTTTTGTTATTAGTTTGGTACTTTTTCAGTTCTCATTGCTTGATAATTTCCGGGATATATTGTGGCTTCTAATGTAGTAATGTCTATACATGGCTCTTAAATCCGCAAAAATCCGAGTTACTTGGCCTCTCAATTACATATTTACATACGATATTTGACTTTTTAAGATTTCTAAGTTCTAACATCAATCTAAATCATGAAACTTGCAAATGATCAACTTCGGCTTACTAGTAGTGAAAGCTCGCCTGCAATAATTTCATTCAGTGCAGTTGGATAAATTATTCTTTTTTCCTGAATTCCTTAAAAGGCGCTTTATTTCATTGTTTACATTCATCTCTTGTTCTCACGTGAATCTAAACTCCATGACTCAAAATTACAAGTCTAGTATATACCCCAAAATTACCATAGCACGAGATTTGCCATGAGAAAGAACTTACGAAAGCAACACAAGAAAAAATTTCTGGCATATAACAAACCTTACAATATTGGTCTCCACTACTTTACTACTAATGAGGTTCCGGAGAAAGATGACCTACTGGTTCAAAACTCATCAATATCCAAGTCATAAAAACACCATCAACATATAATGCATTCCAAAAAGTAATGAAGCACCATAAAATAACAAGTGAAATCAACGGTAACGGCGGAGGGAAAGGGTATTGTTTCTCTTCCAGGTTGCCCTGCGGGAAGGACGATTTTTGTGGTAAAGATGTCCCTTGCCACGTAAACCCCTGTTAGACTTCCCAGCAGAGGTGAGGCCGCGAAGTTCCCTGTGTTTATGGACTGGATTGCAGAGCCAATTGATCCTTGGATCATTTCTAATAGCTGTGTGCGCAACATCCACCATAATGATCTCAAAGTATTTGTATGTCGAGTCCTGTAAGCATGAAACAATTGCACTATATGAACAAGACTGGTGTGTAATCATGTTTCACTTAAAAAATGTGAGAAATTAACAAACCTCATTCACCCAGTAAGAATTGAGGACCCTGAGGCCACCTAGCTTCCGTCCAGCCCTCTCCTCAGCAACAGACCTCTTGCTTCGCTGAAATTTCAGTTGAGTAACACCCTGGTTCGTGGGCTTGCCATAAACAATACCCTTGGGAACAGGTCTCTTGCGGCCACCCCTTCGCACACGAACACGGTAGACCACATATCCCTGGAATATTACAAAACAGTCAAAATTAGATAGTATTGAATGCATAGCCATTGTGCCAGATCTTGACAAAAGCAAATTTTGTAATAAAGAAATTTGCTTGGTCAGATGATTGGCTGCTTAGTTTGCTATAGCTGGCTTCACAAGGGGTCTAATTGTTGCATATATGCAACTCTACAAGAGAGATTGCATATGAATCAAAACACCCGCTTCACCCACAAGCTATTTCAAGATCTCCTAAACAATATATATTATCGCAGTAACAAAAAATGTGTCGGATCTTGACAAATGCAAATTCTGTATTAAGGGAAAAAGAATGCCTGGTATTGACCGACTGTTTATTTCACTATAGCTGGTCTCAGGAAGCATCCAATCATTGCACATGAAAAAACCCAAAAGGGGGAAATGCATATGCTTCAGGACACCGCATAACCAGCATCTCATCATAATCATGGTAAAATACACAAAGGGTCACTCAATCAAAGAAACATCACCATGATTTATTACATCACAATCCAGACAGTGTACCAAACAACTATGTCACAACGAAAGAATTTATCATTCTTATTACTTGGTAATTGATTGTTGGCACACTTCCAAGATAAATTCTACCAAAGAAAAACACAACATAAATAGTTCAATACCAAAATATAACGCAATAAAACCATCACATAAACGGAAATTGACCTGTTTGGCCTTGTAACCCAAGCGACGAGCCTTGTCGGGGCGGGTTGGCCTAGTGACACGGACAATGGAAGGCTGCTGACGATACTCCCAGCACCTTACCCTCTGCAAGAATCTCATTACATCCGATTGCTTCTTGCGCCAGAGCTCCGAAACATACTTATAAGCACCTATTCAAGTATTCATACCCAACACAACACAACGCAAGATAAATACCAAATCATATAACAACCATTAATTTCTCTTCACACAAACGAAGAAACGATACAAGTAAAATGCTAAGCACACTTCGGTCAAGGAAATCGAAAGCACAAAACAAGTGGAACAGACTGTTATCAACTGAAACCGAAATATCTCAAGCTATATGACATACCAATGTCCATCACTACGGAAACAATTTCCATGAAAACTAAACATCATGCATGACAATATTAACAATGAGAATAGACTAAAACGTCACGAGGGGATCAATGCGAAACGGTCGTTGAATCCTAAGAACACAACAGCGGAGAGAGAGAGAGAGAGAGAGAGAGAATACCCATGGTGGCGGAGGAACACCCGCAGTCGCAGTGAAGGAAGGTGGTGCTTTAGGGTTTGAAATGTAACTGAGGGTGCTGCTCGAACATTTTATAGACAGGGGCAGCTACAGTGAAGCGAATTCTGAGCCCTTTTATTTATTAATTTTTAATTTAATGTTTTTCCCGTCGCAAGGAAATAATCCCTAAATGTTTTGTTTATAAATACCAGAAACTATTATATATAATAATTCTAGTTTTTAATTTTGATATCAGATTTATAGTAGGATTTTTTAATAATGTGTAAAATTTGGTGTGTTTTTTATATGAAGATCACAAATTTGATTCTTCAATTGTAAAGTTTAATTTATTTTAATTTTTAAAATGTAAAATTTACCTTTTAATTTGTGGAACTGACACAAAATTTATCCTCTAATTTATAAAGTAATATAAAATCTACCCTCCAATTTGTGAAGTTTAATTTTTTAAAATTTTTAAAACACAAAATCTATCTTTACATTTGTGTTTTTAGTATTAAAAAATGTTTTAAATATACAAATGAAATTCTCCGATTTGTGATTACTTCCATACTAAATTAAAATACATTATTTTTTTATAATCGAGAATAACACAACAATAATTTCCATATAGAAAAAAAGGCGGCCACATAATTTGATTATGGGATTTCTTTTTATGAAAAAATAAATTAATATGTAATTTAGTGAATATTTATTTTTTATCTCATATTACATATTTATTGTATTGTAAACCAAATATGTCATATTTCTTAAAAAATATCTCGAATACAAATAAGATATATGCTAAATTTTTTGTGTGATTATAAATTCTAAATTCTAAGTCATGTACACGGAATATGTCATATATGTGTATTACATTGCAAACAAAAGATAAATATTTGTAGGTATAAAAATATAATCTCTTAAAATAAAAATTATCTATAGTGCATGTAATATCAGAGGCCATGCCTCTATTTATACACATATTACATTCATCTTTTAAACTTTTTTAATGTAATTTATTTTTAAAAATTTGAGTTGTCCATAATAAATAACTATCTACATATCTATTTTTATCACAACACTTATTTTTAGATGTCTAATTATGATTATGTCTCGATCAAACTTTACTAAAAAAAATCTAATAAAAAAAATTTTAGTGAAAAAAAAAGAATTTAGTATCCTTTGTGATAAGGATTGTCTTGTTAAAAACCTTGTCAACAAAAATCTAATAGAAAAAAAAACCTGACTAAAAAAAGAAGAGTACAACATCCTCCTCTTATCCACATTATTTAATATCTCATAATTAATACATTCCAAACTGATGTACCAATCTTTTAAAAGAGGATTTTGGAAGTGACTTTATAAACAAATCTGCTAGATTATCACTTGAGCAGCTCTGTTGGTTATCGATTGTTCCTTGATTTTGAAGATCATGGGTGAAGAAGAATTTGAAAGAAATATGCTTTGTTCTATCACTTTTGATGTATCCACCCTTATGTTGAGCAATGCATGTCGTATTATCTTCAAACAGAATAGTTTGAGCTATTTTATGATCAATCAATCCACATGATGATAAAATATGTTGGATTAAACTCTTGAGCCAAAAACACTTGCGACTTGCTTCATGTATCGCTAGTATTTCAGTATTATTAGAGGAGATTATTGCTATCATCTGTTTTGTGGACCTCCATGATATAGATGTATCACCATATGTAAGTAGATATCTTGTTTGAGATCTTCCTTTGTGTCGATCATACAAGTATCTTACATTTGCATAACCAACTAATTGTGATTTGGATTCATATGGAATAAACTAGTTTCATATCAATTGTTCCATGAAAATATCGAAAGATTTGTTTGATTTCATTCCAATGTCTTCTGGTTGGAGAGGAACTATACCTTGCTAGTAAATTCACAGCAAATGATATGTCACGTCGTGTATTATTAGCAAGATACATTAGTGCTCCAATGGCATTGAGATATGGTACTTTAGGACCAATGATATCTTTATTTTCTTTTTTAGGATGGAATTGATCATTTTTCTCATCCAAAAACTTTATGATTATTGGGGTACTTAATGAATGTTACTTATCCATATAAAATCTCTTCAAGATCTTTTTTGTGTATGTTGTTTGATAAATAAAGATCCCATTTTTTATATGCCCGATCTACAGGTCGAGACAAAATTTAGTCTTTTTAAAATCTTTCATCTCAAACTCTTCTTTTAGAGTTTTTATAATTATTGGAATCTCTTCAGGGGTTCCAATGATATTTAAATCATCAACATACACAGTAATTATAATGAATCCATATGCATATTTCTTTATAAAAACACATGGGCAGATATCATTATTCTTGAATCCGTTCTTGGCCAGATACTCAATAAGACGATTACACTACATTCGTCCAGATTTCTTTATACCATATAAAGATCTTTGCAATTAGATTGAGTATAACCCCTATTCATTAGATGGTTTAGATATCTTTAGTCTTTCAAGGATTTTCATATAGATATCACGAATTAATTATCCATATAGATAAGCTGTCACCACATCTATTAGATGCATATACCATGAGAATAAACTGACTAATGCAATGTTATTGCATTACTGTAGGAGAATATGTTTATTCATAATCTATACCAGGCCTTTATAAAAAATCTTATGCCACAAGTCGAGCTTTTTAGTATACAACTTCATTTTTTTCATTTCGTTTTCTCATAAATACCCATCTGTATCCAACAGGTTTTACATCTTCTGGTGTATGGACTGCAGGTCCAAAAACTTCACACTTTGTAAGTGAGTCTAACTTAGCCTTCATGGCTTCTTCCCATTTCGGCCAACCATTCCTCTGTCGACATTCTTCGACTATTCTTGGCTCAAGATCCTTACTTTTATGCATGATATGTAATGCCATATTATATGCAAATATTTCATTAACAATTATTTTATTTTGGTTCTATTTTTTCCTGTAAAAACATAATTTATTGATATATCATCATTTTCACAATTTTCAACATTTTCAGGTACCTAAACTAAATGTCTTCTGGCATTAAAATCACACCTGAATGTCTTTACTATGTCTTTATCCTTTTCAACAGGAATAGTATTTACCTCTCTTTTTTTTCGAGAAATTTTGTCTTTGGAACCGACAAGTCTACTACGTTTCTGATGTGAATTTGTTTCGGTGGTTATTTGTCCAACTGGGACATCAATTTGAATTGGAACATTTTCAGTTGGTATATATAATTTAGTTATCCTTTTTGTATCAAAAAATGCATTAGGCAATTCATTTGATATTCTTTACAAATGTATAATCTTTTGAACTTTTAGTTTATATTGCCCTGATCGAGGATCTAAATGCATCAAGGATGATGCATTCCAATTAAGTTCCTTTTCAAGAAGCTTATTCTCTCCCTCCAATATTAAAAATTTTGATTCATCAAAATGACAATATGCAAATCAAATTTTAAATACATCTTTAGTTTGTATCTCAAGATACCTACCTCACTATAGAGGGAGAATCATATCCAACATATATCCCCAATTTTCTTTGTGTCCCATTTTGGTGCGATAAGACAGGGCAATTGGATCATATATTTTACACCCAAATATTTTTAAATAGAAAATATTTGGCTACTGGCCAAAAGCTAATTACAGAGAAAAAAATTGATGGTAACTTGTTGGCCTTAAACGAATAAGTACTGCAGCATGTAAAATTGCATGCTCCAAGTAGAGGTTCGGAGGTATGTTCTCATAAATAAGGGTCTTGCTTCTCTCTTGTGTTTGCATTAAACTAAGCTAACATTTTGAAAATTTATATGAAGCTTGAATGGAAGATGGTGAGCAACGTTGCTTTTCATTAAGGGAAGCTACACTTGTTAGTTTGCATGTTCATCCATGTAATATTGCATTAAATGCTACACTAACTTAATCACACACTTTCATTACCTTTGAGAAGGGAGTTCAGTCACAGTAAGAAGAGAGTGGAATGGTTAATGGTTTGGTTAATTGGTAACCTAGAAAGAGAGTGGTTCGGTTAAGAAGAGAGAGAAAGAATGATTAAAATGTGTGATCGTGTACTAACTCTATGAATTGATATATCTAGATGTCTCTTTACTTAATTCTCATATGTTGAATTAAAGATGTCGTGATTAATCAAGACAAGTGGCCATACTTGTGGTGGAGATTAATTCGTAAGAAATAATTAGCCACAGTGGTAGTGTTTAATTACCAGTTCTCGCCGTCGGAATCTGAAACAAAGAAAATTTTACTGACATGGCGAGTAACATTATCACATAACTTTTCGGCTCTAAAACTTGTCTAACATTTATATATACATGCTCATACATTATATCATGATGAATTGCACCTCAATAATTTTCCAAATTCTTATTGCAGAATTCCTGAAATTATGGTGTAGAAAAATGGGTTCTTACACCCTATTCTTCTAATAGAAAAATTTTACCCTCAAAATTTTGTTACCTGTGAATAGGTAAGGAAATTTTGTCCTTATGGTGGATTCCAATTTTCAGGTATGTCCTTCTATTCCATCTTGTCCCCATTCAACCTTTACTAGGGGAATCAACTTTCCTCGCAACTCCTTGATGCTCCGCTCAACTATCTTTACTGGCGGTATGCGAAATTTTAATCTATCTGCTGTTACAGATTCTAAGACGTGACCATCATCAAGATTGTATTTCCTAAGTTGTAAAACATGAAACACATCATGGAGGTTTGACAAGTACGGGGAAAGTGCTAACTGGTATGCCACTGGATCGACTCTTCTATGGATTTGAAAAGGTCTTATATATCTAGAGCTTAACTTTTTGGCTTTAAGGCTACGACCTACACCAGTTGTGAGGGTGACTTTCAAGAAAACATGGTCTCTCTCTTCAAATTCTAAATGTTTTCTCCTCTTATCGGTTAGCTCTTCTGTCTATTTGTGCCATCAAGATCTTGTCACAAATCCTTTTGATTTGCTTTGTGGTCTCCTGTACCAGCTCGGGTCCGAAAGCATTAGATTCTCCCTTTCATACCAGCATAGTAGTGTTTGATATTTTCGACCATATAGCACTTCATATGGTGCTATACCAATATTTGCATGATAACTATTGTTGTAGGCGAACTCTATCAGAGGTAAATACTTGTTCCAACTTCCATTCTGATCCAAAGTACATGATCTCAGCATATCTTCTAGGGTCTAAATGGTGCGCTCTGACTAACTATCGGTCTGTGGATAATATGCGGTGCTCATGTGTAGGCTGGTTCTAAATGCCTTCTGAAATACTCCCCAAAACTTCAAGGTAAATCGCGGATCTCTATTTGACACGATGCTGGAGGGTACGCCATGTAACCGTACAATGTCTTGGATATATAGCTGAATGATCTAATGGGTAGAAAATGATCAGATTTAGTCAACCTATCCATGATTACCCATATCTCATCATGTCCGGTCGTGGTCTTTGGTAGTCCGAAGATGAAGTCCAATGTAATGGCTTCCTATTTCTATTGTGGTACTTCCTTTTTTTTAGTTGTGTCAATGATCACTCTATCTGTGAGAATCTCTTAATACATCACCTGTAGCATCCGGCTAACCCTAGAAAGCTTCGAAACTCTGTGACTGTAGTTGGTTGCTACCACTCCAGTACTGCTTCTATCTTTGATAGATCCATACCAATGCCTCCTTGGGACACCACGTATCCTAAAAATTTTACTTCCCGTGTCCAAAATTCGCACTTGGAGAGCTTCGTATACAACTTATTTTCCTTCAGAATTTGCAATACATTTCTCAAATGTTCTTCATGTTCACTTTTAGTTCTTGAGTAGATAAGAATGTTGTCAACAAAAACTACTACAAACTTATCCAAATAAGGTTAGAAGACTCAATTCATGTAATCCATGAAAATGACAAGAGCATTGGTTAATCCAAAGGACATAACCGTATACTCATAGTGACCGTATCGAGTTCTAAACGCAATTTTGGGTATCGGATTCTTTGACTCAAATATAATGATATCCGAATCTCAGATCTATCTTTGAGAAAATAGTCGCACCTCTCAGTTGGTCCATCAAATCATCAATCTCGGCAAGGGGTACTTGTCCTTGATGGTAACCTTATTCAGTTGTCAATAATCTACACACAGCTGTATTCCACTGTCCTTCTAACCAGTGCTCCCATGGTAATGCACTTGGGCATACAAATTTCTTTTCTAGTAACTTTTCTAACTGAGACTTCAGTTCCGCAAGCTCCAAAGGCGACATTCGGTATGGTTCTGCCAAGATCGGTCCAATCCTTGGTACCAAGTGGATAGTAAACTCTATCTCTCGCTGTGGGGGAATCTCCATAATCTTGTTGGGAAAGACTTCAGAAAATTCTCTCATTACTGGGATTCACTCTAAACCTAATTTAGTTTCAAATGAGCTAGCCGCTAAGAGAACATAACCTTTACATTCACTCCCTCTTTGGTTAATTGCTACAGAATTTAAATAAAATCCTAATGAAATGACCAGTCCAGTAGGCATACTAACTGATGGAATTAAAGTGATTCTTTCAAAACAATCCAAGAAAACATGATGAGAAGACAACCAATCTATTCCTAAAATTACATCAATGCCACTCAAAGGTAAGCATATTAAGTCATGCATAAAAGACTTTTCTTTGATATCAAAAGGAAATCTTTGGCATACTAAGCTAGTCACAGCATTCTGTATAGT
Organism: Arachis ipaensis; assembly: GCF_000816755.2. Taxonomy (NCBI): domain Eukaryota; kingdom Viridiplantae; phylum Streptophyta; class Magnoliopsida; order Fabales; family Fabaceae; genus Arachis; species Arachis ipaensis. The sequence goes on along the minus strand of NC_029785.2, from coordinate 43,471,698 downwards.
AGAGTATGGATAATCAAATCATACATTATTCTAGAGGAATTTAATCCCAACTCATGTACACAACCTATAGTTATAAATGAATGTGAAGCACCTGAGTCATACAATACAGTTAGGGTATGGTCCTTGACAGTACACTTACCTCGGATGATGGGATCAGTTTCAGTGACATCTTCAGCTTTCATAGCAAACACCCTTCCTTGATATTGAGGTCTAGGAGGAAAATGTTCAGCCCTTTGTTAGGAAAAATCCATGGCCAGGTGTTCATACTTGTCACACTGATAACATACTCCTGTTCCCAATAGGTAGGGTCTTCCTACATGGCTCTTTTCACACCTAGTACATAGAATTCTGATGTCCTGTTGGGGGCATGTTCCTATGTCCTGTTGCTGATTATTACCACCCATGGTAAAATGAGAAGGAAAATTACCATCCTGTAGATTTCAGCGAGGAGGCTACCTTACCGCCTTGAAATTCTTCCCTTGAGAAGCAAAGTTGCGGTTA
>NC_029785.2:43463569-43471005 GCF_000816755.2 Arachis ipaensis | reverse complement strand
TCTCGTGCATTCCTCAGCCAATTGGCTTTTGTTCACAAATTCTGCAAAGTTTTGGATCTCCATAAGGCCTACAGACTAAGCAATTTCTCTCTAAGTCTTCCTTCAAACTTGATAAATTTTCACTCCTCGAATTCAGCTGGTGCTTCCTGAAAGACTTTAGAGAGTTGGAACAACTCTTCGAACTTACAAGTGTACTCCACAATCGTCATGTTTTCCTATCTCAATTGCAGTAGCTCTAGTTCCTTGGCTATGCGGGAGGATGGAGGGAAAATACTTTTTATATAACTCAATCCAGAACTCCTCCCATGTAACTTTAGCATTCTCTTGGTCCAACAATCCGAGTACTCCCTGCCACCAGTGTTGTGCATCGTTTTTCAGCAGGTAGGTGGCGAACTCTACATACTGCCCCTTAGAAACTCTCTCACAGTTATCGCTCTATCTCTCGAAACTAGTCATCAGCTCGGGTAGCACTCATATTCCCATGGAATTGAGGCGGATTTACCTTCAGAAAAGAGGCTAGCGTCATTGGTTTATCATCGTAGGTACTCCATTCTCATGTCCACCGCCACTTTTGTTTTCATCTCTTGTTCCATGACTACTTCCACTTCCATTATGGCACTCGAGACGTTCAGCTACTCAGTTGGTGTAAACCACTGAGTCACGCACGATAACAGCCATAGCATTCATAGATTTAAGAATGGTCATTGCATCGGGAAAGGTCTTGTCATTCATATTAGCTCTTTGAGGGCCTCGCCTATTTGTAGCCATTAGAGTCCTATTAACACCAAATAATCAATATTAAGGTGATCAGTCTTAACATATCAAGTTAAGTGCTAATATTCCTTAAATGAATGCTCACAGACCTTATGCAGAACACATCATATAGATATTCTAATTTCATGGAATAAAATTAGAGCATGCGATGAAGCATGACCAGTCCATCCCAAGGCTCTATTAAGAACGAACTGCTCTAATACAAACTTGTAATGACCCAACTATTGACACATCATGACCAATGTCAATGGCTAGGTGTTGCTCATCGGAGGAACCTTCGGGGCTCTGAACTCAAAACAATAATATTACATACATATGAGTCTTTAGCGTTATATCAGAGTTAATCGAACGTTTGTAAGTTATAACCATAAACTGTCTCAATAATCCGGGTGAAAAACATAAATCATATAATGCAGAAAGGTAATAAAACATCATGATACATCATTACACATACTAAAAGAGATACATCCATCAAGTATCATCAAAAGACATGTACAACGTCATAAGAAAACAGAGTTACTACATGTTAGAGTATACACATACACACACACAACACATCTCCGACTCTAACCCACACAAGGGTTTCCTAGACTAGAACTCAGACTATTACAAAGACATAGATTCTAACCCTAAAAAAGACTATCAAAAGTGAGGAAAAATACTACTAAGAAAAGAAGGTCACAATACGATGAAATGTCTATCCAAAATACCCAAAGATATCGACTCAAAGATGATTGCCAGGGGATCCTCCTGGTACTCTTCCTACCCTCCCAGAATCTAAACCGTTAGAAGCTAAGTCCACCTCTAACTAGTCCACCTAAGAAGATATCTCCTCAGAAGGCTCAACCTCCAACAAACTAGAAGACGCATCTTGAACTACAGCGACATGTTGTTCCTAAGGATTGTCAAGCATATGGCCATGCTGAAGCATCAGAATCATCTCAAACTTGGCCATATCCTCATCCCACTATGGTATGACTTGCTTCGCTAAACCAAAAACAGACAAAGAGAAATTCAAACACAAGCATAGGTAGTATAACAGTAACCAAATACGATAAATGCAAATGTGCAAACAACATGATGCATGCTTATTCCTAGTATAGCCCATGAACTCATGCGTCAGTTGTCTACCTACAACCCGACGTTACCCGGAACTTCGTCTGAATATGGTTTCTCAACTCAGTCAGTCATGCATATCATAATAATAATAATAATATGTTGCTAACTGATAAAATGCGCGCCTAAAAGAGAAACAACCTTTTGGTGGGCGTCCCCACATAACATCTTTACCCGACCAGTATGTTTTTTCTGGTAGAGTTTCTCTATCCAGATAGTACGATTTCTGTGGTAAGGTTTCTCTTCTCGTCCAATACTTTTTTTAACTAGGGGCATAATAAATTTTGGGACTAGCTCTTATTTCTGCTTATTCTCTATTTCTCTATTCCTCTTGCTACTTCTTGCCTTCTCTTACTCAAAAGAGTATTAACATCCAATTTTCTTTCCTATCTTAATAATAGCGAATGATATCTGAAATGTGTAAACTTTATGTCCACACGACCGCCTCGAAACAATGTTCAAAAAATTAAGAATCATAAGTTTTTGTCATTACATCTCTAGTTACATAGGAAAAACCGTGGGTATCCTTGTTGGCCTTGCGACGCTGCACCTTGTTCATTGCAAGGTTGATATACGTTGCGACACATCTCTGTACTAGCTATATTTCTAATGAAGGTAATCTAGGGACTCTAAATTTTATTTTGGCTTTAGTCCTACTGCATTTGGATTAAAACAGAATTTTATAAAAAATTTTTAAGTTATTGCCTTAGTATAGGAAGAACCAGAGAAGACAGCAGGTAGCAACAATTTTTAGAAAATTACTAAAAATTAATTTTTAATCCAATGCCTCTCAAATTTGGTTTGGTTTAACAAGACTCGTCTATGTTTCATTTAGTTTTAGATTCAATATGATATCATTTTAAATGTAGAAGTTGTGCAGAGTTGAAAATCATTTTGTTTTAAGTGGTTCTAGTTTAATAAACCAGTGAGTTCATCCCCTTTCAACTTGCATAACTTATTCTCCAAAATATGAATTGTCATGAAATTTTGACTGACCATTCTAGACATCCCAAAATTTCATTTTTCATAAGTTGCAAATCAAAATTCGTCCAGAATTGAGTGATATGCAGATTAAACATTTTTGTTCTAAAACCTGAAAGACTGATTTTCTACATAAAAGGGCTATGAATTTTTTAGGAAATAAAATAGAGTTATCAAAATTTTATAAAAAGTTAATTTCACTTAAATTGAAGGTCTAGAATGTTAGCAATAATTCAATAAAGTGACTGTCTTTTCTACATTAAGTTCTACAGAATCTAATTTTAGTTCTCTTATAAGATTTTGGTCCATTAAGCTCTTAACCTCTTTTTAAACATGACCTACAATTCTTTTAGTTGTTGACACTTCTTATATTTGTTCTTTAGCCCCAAGAGCTTAGCTCTTTTTTACTATTCTCATTATCATCATCGTTATCATCATAGAGAGTTCGTATCATACAAGTACATCATCAAAAAGCAAAAACAACACCACAAGCATCATCGTCAATATCATTATGCATGCACATTTAGCAACACCCTTAACCATATCATCATATAATTCTATTCATGAAGCCTTAACTACACTTAGCCCTTATTCATTGTTGACAACTCTCCATGAAATCTTTTCATAGCTCTCTTTCGGCCAAGAAGTCCTAGACACCATCAAAAACAGATTTTTTTATTAACAATGCCATCATGGTTGAAACATGATCACAACAAAAGAGAAAAGCCTCACCCTCTTGAGCTTGGATTTTTGATTAGTTTGGGATATTGGAAGAGATGTTAGTAGTGGATTAAGCTAGAAGAAAAGAAAACAAAGTGAGATACCAAGAAAGGTTCATATGACCGAAGTAGAGAAGAAAGATGGTGATTGTGTTCCTCATTTACTTGCTGATTTTGAAGCACCAAGGAGGAGATGATGAGAGAATGAACTCAGTTCTCAGCTCTTGAGTCCTAAAAGATGATGTTGTGGGGTCTGATTTTTTCTTTTTAATGAAGAAAACTTGATGAAAAGATAGAAGAACTCACTCTCCTTCTCACCCACACTCTCTTGACTCTTTCTCCCTCTCTTCCTTCTATCACTCTCTCAAAAACCTCTCCCTCACTCTCTTGCTTCTCTCTTGTGTTTGAATTAAACTAAGCTAACACTTTGAAGATTTATATGAAGATTGAATGGAGGAGGGTGAGCAATGTTGCTTTTTATTAAGGAAAGGTACACTTGTTAGTTTGCATATTCATCCATGTAATATTACATTAAGGACTACACTAACTTAATCACACACTTTGGTTACTTTTGGGGAGGGAGTTCGTTCAGAGAGAAAGAGAGAGAGAGAGAGAGAGAGAGAGAGTGGTTTAGTTGAGAATAGAAAGAAAGAGTGATTAAAATGTATGATCATGAATTAACTCTATAGATTAATATATCTAGGGGTCTCTTTACTTAATTCTCATGTGATGAATAAAAGATGTCGTGATTAATTAAGACAAATAGCCAAACTTGTGGTGGAGATTAATCCGTAAGAAAATAATTAACCATAATGGTAATGTTTAATTATCGGTTCTCGTCGTTGGAATCTAAAATAAAAAAAATTTCACTATCATGGTGAATAATATCATCACATAACTTTTCGGCTCTAAAACATATCTAACATTTATATATACATTTTTGTTCATTATATCATGACAAATCGCACCTTAAAAATTTTTCAAATTCTTATTGCAGAATTTCTGAAATCACGGCACAGAAAAACAAGTTCTTACAATTTGAGAATCACTTGGTGGCCTCACTTTATTGTTTTAAATTTTATAGTAAAAGTATTAGTAAATACTAACTAATTAAAATTAATTTTTTATATTTATTCTCTTAAAAATACAAACACTCCTTGTATAAATAAGAGTAAATTACTATTTTTATCCACGAAAGTTCAAAATGTTGACAAATCTACCCAAGTAAGTTACTATTTTTATCCACGAAAGTTCAAAATGTTGACAAATCTACCCAAAAAAAACAAGAATATGACTTTCTACTCATGAAAGATGGTCTTCTGCTGACAAAATTACTCGAATCTTAAAACATCATTTAAATTTCCTAAATTCCTAACTTTAAATTCAAATTTTACTCTCCAACACCACCACTCCAATCTCAAACCCTACCAACTACAACCATCGTCACCGTCGTCACCACCACCATGCCACCATCATCGCCACCTCCTTCTCTTTACCACAACTATTAAACTATTTCATCTTCCTCCAATCACTGCCAACAAGCCCATTCTTTTTTTCATCTAGGAATAAATCACAAATTTCTTTTGCTTCATTTGGGAGAAAATTGTAAATTCCTCTTCAACAACTTTGTGAATGCTCTGATACTGCAGCCTACCTAGTTTTCCTTACCACGATAACAACCGTTACTGAAATCTCATCATAAAAAAAATAACAAATAGAAATGGTGAGAGAGAGAGAGAAATATATTAAGGTAGAGGGAAGAGAGGAAGGCTACGACTGAGGGAACCACAACCATTACTGCCACTGTTAAAAGATTCGAAAAAGAGAAAGACTAAACAAGAAAAGAGGGAGAGAAAGAAATAAGGCGCGATTGTGAGGAGTAAGGATGGAGATGACGGAGAGAGCCACTACTATCGCTATTGAGACAGAGACAGAAAATGCTATGTAGTAAAAAGAGAAAACACAGAGGGGAGGAGCTGTTGCTGGAAGTGAGATGAGCCACTGCCATGCCACCATTTGAATGTTGCTGCTTTTATTTTTGTTTTCTTTTCTCTTTGCTTTGGTTTTTCAAGCGAAGTTTTAGAAAATTTTTTAGTTTTGAAATCTGGAGATAATGAAACCAAAGAGAATTTTGAGGAGTTAAATTTTCTGTCATGGTGATGATGGATTTAGAAAGAGAAATGTTGGTTCTAGAAATTTTGGAACTGTGTAAGTATGAGTTATTGGGAGTGGTGGAAGTGTAGTGGCGGTGGCGACTGTGGTAATGACAGTGACAGTGACGATGACAATGATGGTAGTTAGGAATGAGATTTGGATGATGATAAAGAATTGGAAATTTGGGAGGTGGTGGTGAAGGATTAGAGGTGGGTTAGGATAGGTAAAGAGAGCAATTTAAGAATTCTAAATAATTTTTTAGGATTTGGATAGTTTTGTCAACAAAAATTTATTTTTTTATGGGTATAAAGTCAATTTTGTTTATTTGTAGATAAATTGATCAATATTTTGTTTCCTCTATAAATAATCTCAAACTCAATGTGGTTTGGACCAAAATTCAAACTTTGATTTTAAGAAGAAAATAAATACGTCCTTGATTTTTTAATTTGAAGACACATAAGTTGCTAACTAATTAAAAATATAAAAACGTCCTTCATATTTTAAAATAGAAGATATTTAAGTCCATCTGTCCAAAATATATAAGGACATATAGGTTCCTTAAATGGATTTAGATATCTCATTTTTTAAAAAGTGAAAGATGTTTTGTATTTTTAATTAATCGATGACTTATTTGTCTTCGAGATAAAGGGTCAATTTGGATTGACTTTTGAAAAAAGTACTTAATTTTTTCATCCTTTTAAAAAATTTTTTTAACAGACAAAAATTATTTTACATTTAGATAGGCTTTTTAAAATGAATTTTCAAATATTAAAAACGTCTTTTGCTTCTATTTTTTTTAAAGCAAGATATTGTTAGCTTTTAGAAAAAGCAAATAATTTGCTTTTTTAAATTAAAAAAACTTATTTTACAAGACGTATCCAAATAGGTTTTAAATTGTAGGGGTCAACGCGGATCAGATATGGCCAAAATCTCGATCCGATTGACAATAAAATCATCAGATCGGATTGGATCGAATCCAACATAATATTCGCAATTTTTAAGTTTGGATCCGCAGATTGGATCGGATCTCGGATATATCTGCAAAACATATAAATATTTTAAAAAGCTTATTTTTATTGAAAAATCAATAAAATTTCTTTTTTTTTCACTCTTTTAAACATGTTTATTCTTAAAATATTATTTAATATACTTTTTTTAAATAATAAAAATCAAGTAATACAATATATAATAATTATTAGTTGAAATAAAATATAAAAAATATTTATTTATTTATTTATTTTTGCGGATCCGTTGATATGCAAAATGGATATACAGATACGTACATAAAATTCGTAATCCGATCTTATTAGTGTGCGGATCGGATCCTTTGAGGATTGGATTGATATTCGCAATTTTTGGATCGGATTCGATCTATACTATTTTTTAGAGAAAATTTCACTCTCCTTCCCTCTGTTTGTAAAATATACATTCACCTCCCTTATAATTTTTAAAAATCCTCATCTTTAATTTATTTTAAATTTTTTGTGTTAGCTAATGTTAACTTTATCCATTTTTCAAGAAAAAATAAATTATTTTTTACAAAAATACCTTTTAGCAAAAATTTTATTTGTTTGTCATTAAATTTTGCTTAACAAAATACTCTTTAATAAATTATTTTTTTATTAATTAAATTGTATTTTTACCAAAATACTTTTAAAAAAATTAATAATTAAATTATCTTTTTCTAAGATA
>NC_029785.2:43449143-43463499 GCF_000816755.2 Arachis ipaensis | reverse complement strand
ATAAAACAAAAAAAAGTAAAATTTTCTATATTTTTTTTATGAAAGGTATTTTTTTAACCCAAAAAAGCTAATTCAAACTGGCACAAAAAATTATAAGCATATTTGGAAAAAGGAAAAAGAAGAAGAAGTTGTTCATATTGCTGTGCTGTTCTGAGTTTGGCAATTGGCGCCGTGAGAGAGAGCAACAGCTCGTGCCCGGTCTGAAACTGAGGTGGCACCTTACCTCTCTTCGTTTCCTGCCTCAGATTCAGATCCACCGTTTCAACCAGGTACCCTCATTAAGCTTCAATTCCTCATAATCATGGTTAATTAATAATATCAAATATAATTTTCCTTTAATTTAGTTTGATTTAGGCTTATTTTTCTTTTGCGCTACATGGTTCTGTATTCAGATTCAGATGATTCTGCTTTTTGCAGTGTGCATGGCTTAGGGAAAATATATAAGTTCATGAATCAGCTTCTGAGAAATATTTCTTAAGCTTAGAGGAACTTGTTTCAATTTTTAGCGAATTTTTCTTTTCCCTTCCCTTCACGTGTAGTAGATTTATAGGTATCAAACTATCAATTATATTATAATCATATATCATAATGCCTGTTTTGGAATTGGATCATGATAGCATGTGATATATCATATAAGTAGCCAAGTTAATGTATGACAGCATAGTTAGTATATAGCGATATGGTGTTAGAGATGAACTTGTCAACAATATAACAAGCAACGGTGAAACTTGTCAGTGTTAATGTAATCTTGCTAGTACATAGTAGTTGAATTTTCACCCTGTTGTAGTTTTTGATGGTTACATGGTTATTGTTTGAATCTTTGTGCAGATTATTATCTGTGGACTGGATTGCACTTAATAAGTTGGATATTATTCTTTCTCATATTGCAGTCTCTCTTTTTATTTTTTCTCCCCCGAAATAGTTCAGTTTTGAGGTCGGGAAATTTGAAGACTTTGCTTGAAATAAATGTAGGATTTTGGCTGGGTCAAGCTCCAGTGTCTTTGTGTTGGTGCAGTTATGCACCCACAGACGAACTGAGGTATCCGAATTGTCCTGGTGCCATTTAGGATTACAGAGATGTATGAAATGGCATGCTTAGCTTTTATGCTCCGTAGCATTTGTTTGGATATTTGAATGGTTCGGTTCTGATATCTTGTATAATGAGATGAAAAGGGCCCTCCGGCAATCTGCCTTTATCCTGATGAGGGAGTTATCATGGTGTTTCTTTGGCCACAAAATCGACTGGCGAAGATTGTTTCTTCTGGCGGCTGTTTTGACTGTATCTAGTATTTTGTTTCAGATTCTTGTACATAGGTATTTACTAAATGATCAGTCTCCTTATGAAAATGATTCATCACACCTATCTTTGAATAGCAGCACCACCAAAGAGGCAATACTTCAGCAGGTTCGCCTCAGCCTTCCTTACTCTGTTATTTTACTTAATTCGTCAAATGAAGTAGTACAATCAGTCTCATTTGAGTCAGAGAGAGCAGAAACCCGCCTGAATAGTTCAATCTCTAAGAGTAAAAGGGAGGAAAAGCTTGCTGATGCAACAAAAAATACAAGATTTTCACCACCTCTTGGTGTTCCTTCTTATAAGCAGGTAGAAATTGGTGAGACCTTGATCCTACCACCTTTTCTATAAAGTCACCAATAATTTGATGCATATATATTTCTCAGAGACACATACAATTGTCGCCACCTCATGAGGCCCTTGTGTATGCAAAGAAAGAGATTGATAATGCCCCTTTGGTTAATGAAGATCCTGATCTCTATGCTTCTTTATTTAGGAACATTTCTGTTTTCAAAAGGTACCTTGAATTTATTTGTTTTTATTTTTGGGCGCATACATATTCATCTTGCAAGAAGGATTGGTTTGTTGTTAATACTTATTAATATTCATGATACTGAATTGAAGCATTTTATTTTATACTTTCCTTTAGGAGTAAAACTGTGAAAGAGTTCACATTTGTTGGTCACATGCATAAATGTGTCAAGTTTTGCATAATAAGCTTCTATCACTGCACATTGATTTCCTTATGTCAAACCTTTTGAGAATATATTCCACTTGTGACCAATCCCCCTGTTTCTATGCCGTGTAAGCCTCTTTATTATGCTCTTTAAAACTCCTTAACATTCAAGCAAACCAAGAAAACAAGGTATAGACTCATCAAAGAATCTGAAGAATAAAGAACCAGTGCTTCCATTATCACTTGGTCTACTACCTTTCCAAAGAACCACTCTGCCTAAATTTAGACTTACAGTTCTAAATAAAATGAAAAGATATCATTCAGAAAAAAAAAAAGGGAAGTTTAATATTTTGTGTCAGTCACATTATTGACTGTGATCAACCTGTTTATCCATTAAACATTCAAATTTGACTATCGGGAATTTAAATATATCTTTTAATGTAGCTGTAAATTGTTGGACCCAGTTACTCCATTGTTTTTCTATAGTCATCCTCACTAAGCTTTCCAGTTTTTAAGGAATGAATATTGGCAATTGAATGATGTGATCTAGGTCTTTATATCTATTTTATTGTCATCATCATAACATGATAGAGTTTCAAGATTTTTTGAGCTATCTGTGTATTTCATTAAACTCTGATGCCATCATACACATTCAGCTACATTGTTTTAGTACCCCATAAATAAGTTTTTCATCTTCCTCAATGCTTTTAGTTCATAATTACCAATTTTGAACATTTCTCAGTATGAATATGATGCAAAACTTTGTTATTGGTTGCTGTTTATGTTTTTGGATTATGCTGCACCTTGGATATATGAAGAGAATTCTCTGTTATGTTAAAAACCATCTTGAATCAGTATTGTGCCTCAATTTTAGGAGCTATGAACTGATGGAAACGATACTCAAAGTTTATATATATCGGGATGGAGCAAGGCCCATTTTTCATACACCTTTCCTTAAGGGAATCTATGCTTCTGAAGGATGGTTTATGAAGTTAATGGAGGGAAATAAGCAATTTGTCACCAAGGATCCTGAGAAGGCTCACTTATTTTATCTTCCATACAGTGCACGCCAAATGGAATTAGCACTCTATGTGCCTGGGTCACATAACTTGAAACCATTATCGCTCTTTCTTAGGGACTATGTGAACAAGATTGCTGCAAAGTATCCTTTCTGGAACCGCACACTTGGGTCGGACCATTTTCTTGTTGCTTGCCATGATTGGGTATGGACCATGTATCTTGTTTCTGTAGAATTAGTTGATTCTGATAATGTGTCAAAAATTGACCCTCTTATAAGCATAAGCCCTTAAAATGTACAGAATTTGAAGGCTTACTTTGCTTTACCTTCTCCTGAAATTCAGCTTTTATATACTAGAATAAGTGTGGCAAGATTGATCATTTGTTAATCATAAAAGCTATAATATCTTGTCAAGAGTGAGCTCTTCATATGAAGTTTGATTTTTTTGGTGGAGGCAACTGAATGGTTTTATACACCTAAGAATTTGATTTTCCTAAGATTGACAATACTTAGTGAGTATCACAACTTTTTAATTATATTTTTTCTGCATCTGCATGTTTTAGATCAATTATTTGAAAGAATAAAAATAATTGTTTTAGCATAAATAGTATGGAAATGTTATGAGAGATTAGCAAAATATACAGTGTCCTTGTTTAATTTGCACCTCAAAAGTATGATCAATTGCATTTATGCATAGAATTCATCATCATTTTCTCATCTTTGTAGGGTCCATACACAGTGACTGGCCATGAGGAATTAGCCAGAAACACTATCAAAGCTTTATGTAATGCTGATCCGTCCGAAGGAGTGTTCCTAGCAGGAAGAGACGTTTCACTACCAGAAACCACCATAAGGGCACCAAGAAGACCTCTTAGACATCTTGGGGGAAATAGAGTATCGCTACGTCCAATCCTTGCCTTCTTTGCTGGAAGCATGCATGGTAGAGTGCGTCCCACGCTTCTTAAGTATTGGGGTGGTGGAAATGATGCAGACATGAAAATCTACAAGCGTTTACCTTTGAAAGTTTCCCAACGGATGACATATATCCAACACATGAAATCGAGTAAATATTGTATATGTCCGATGGGGTTTGAAGTCAACAGCCCTAGAATCGTCGAAGCCATATATTACGAGTGTGTTCCCGTGATCATAGCAGATAACTTTGTTCTTCCTTTTAGTGAAGTTCTGGACTGGAGTGCTTTTTCCTTGGTCGTGGCTGAGAAAGATATTCCCAAGCTGAAGGAAATTCTATTATCCATTCCTATGAGAAAATATATTACAATGCAAAATAATGTGAAGATGGTACAGAAGCATTTCCTTTGGAACGCAAGGCCAATAAGATATGACTTGTTTCACATGATCTTGCATTCAATATGGTACAACAAGCTGAACCAGATTCAAAGTTCACAGATGTAAAAATCGTTTTTGGTATCTATTTATATTGAATTTGAATGCCTGAGTTCTGTTTCGGTGAGATTCTGGATGGAATGAAAAGTATTCTTGATGGATTGGCATCATGCATAAGAATTTTGATTGTTATTATCTGGAGATGATGTCTGGAGAATGGTTATCATCTTTGGAATGAGTTGTGGCCTTTATTTCCAAGCCCATTAACCGTGAACTATATTGTTTATTTTGTACAAAAACTGAGGGAGATTTTTTTGTTTTTTTTCCTAGTTACTTTATCTTGATTTAGATTTCAATGTATAATATTAGTTCTTAATTTCTTAAAAACGAAACACAAAAGGAGGAAAGGAGGGGTTGAAATGGATATTGTTTTCTATAGATTCGAATCTATTTGTCGTCTTCCCTATTTACACCCATTGTCACACTATTCGAATCAGCAAAAATTGATAGGAAATCTTATTTTTAATGGCAAATTGAACGAAGGATTTTTTTGTTGCCATCTTAAAAGGTCACTGAATCATTCTAGCAGCCTCATGGGACGAAATGCAGTTATTTTTACAACCACAAAACTTGCCTATTAACATTTACATTAGTCTAATCTATAATACTCCCAAATTTATGGATGGGAAAAGGATTTTATGTGGGAATAGAATGGATGTGGAAGGAAAAGGTTTGGAAAAATGAATTGAAAGATTGGGAATGATATAAAGTTAGAATTTGAGAGTGTTAGATTAGGTTAGAGAATGTAATTTAGGAATTTTTGATAGTATTTTAAAGTGTGTAGTTTTATCTATCGAAACCTATCTTTCATAGTTACAAGTTAGTTTTAATATTTTTATTAATAGATTTGTCAGCGTCATAATATTTTACAATCAATTTTGTACTTTAGTCTTCATTTTCAAAATAATTTCTTCACCGATGGTGATCAAATGGATAAAGATCATTGCCAAAAATAGTGTCACAAGAAAAAAAATAATTACAATGCAAAAAACTTTTGAAAAAGAAAAATAACATTGCACAAGAAATTAGATAAAAAAATTGTTATGTTGATGTTGTTGGTATTAGTGTTGATATTAATTGAAGTAGAAGAGATGACTATGGTTATATAATAGAAGTAGCAGAGTTGGAAGTTATAATGATCAGAATAATGAAAAAGGTAATAATAGTAGTAATGGTTGTTGATCTTATTAATGAAAAGAATTTTGTGGAATTTAAAATCTCATAGATTATAAATAAACTTCTCATGAAATTAATTTTCGTTATTATTTGATAGATTTTTACAAATGATTCGTATGGTTTCAAAATAATAATTTTAAGAATCAAAATATCCCTTTTTTCTAGAAGTTGCATTGTCTTTAACGAGAATAGACGAGTTCATATTAGTCTTTATTTTCAAATATCAACAAACATTGGCTAATGTAGCAATTTTATTGCATACAAGACCAATCATTAATTCTTACACATTTCGTTTCTACCAGCTGAAATTCAAAATAATTTATTTCAATTTCATGTCATTTCTTTTTTCATTTTTGTATTCTCATGACTCGTCAAATTCTAAGTACTTGTTTGCCCAATCAAAACCAAAGGATCCTTCAGTAGAGAAATCAAAAAATTCGTTCACATCGAAGTTAATATCTAAATTTTCGTCACTCCCATTATTAGTGGCTCTATTATGCTCTAACATTATTTTACTGTCCTCCATATTATTGAGTGTGGCACCACTTTCTTTTGCTGTTGAAGTTGATGGTTCTCCTGCATTGGGATTTACTTTTTTGCACAAATGAGAATTCCAGTGGTTCTTTATTTCATTATCTGTTCGCCCTGGAAGCCTCCCAGCTATCAGAGACCATCTACACACACAAAGGAGAAGTAGTAGACTGTAAAAAACTTTTCATGAATTCAGAAAATTTTACTAGAAGAGGTTACATTAAAATCTTAGTTTAAAGTTAGAAATAAAATGAGTGTTAGATATTTGGATTTATGACATGCGCAAAAAAGAAAAAAGGAGAAGACCTTCAACATCAATTGTAAAGTATGCTTATTGAAGTATTCTTATCTTTTTTTTTTGAATAAAGATGTGTGTTTTATTTAACGAGCGAGTTTGAAATTTTTTTTTTGTCTAAATATAGAGTACCGTGAACGTGAATAGTAATTTCAATACTTTTAGTGCTTTTACTTTTAGTGTTTTTTTAACATTTTTAGTAAAAATTCCAGCATTTTTTTTTAAGTTTTAGTGACAATTTCAATTTTTTTTTATATATTTTCTAAAAGTGTCATGTCATTTTCAATTGTTTCCTTAAATTGCAAATGATTTTTTAATTATAGTCCATAATTAGGTCAACTTTTTGTTTTGTTTTGTTTTTTTTCAAATTCAATGATTTGATAAAAGACATAGGTCTCTATAATATACAAAAGAAAAAAAATATGTATTACTCAGCACCTACATTTCCCTTTCTTTTTTTTTTTTCTTCTTTCCATATTATCTTCTAAAATTTCTTATTACAATTGTGTATATATTAACAAACCTGTTTCCTAGAAGTTTGTGAAGCCTAAGAATCAAGTCTTCTTCTTCAATTGTTATGTTTCCCCTCTTGATATTGGGTCTAAGATAGTTTAACCATCTCAGCCTGCAACTTTTTCCGCATCTTTTTAGACCTGCCAGATCATACAATAATATATAGTAATACATGTTAAGAACAATTATAGTTTTGTTTATTTTGCTTGTAAATAAAATTGAGTTGGATCCAAAACAGAACAAAACAAAACAAAACATGTCTCTAGTCTCTACTATATATATATATTGATGACCTGATTTGACTGCAAGAGTCTTCCACCTCTTTGCACCATGAATTTCAATGAACCGAGCTAGTTTATCATCTTCTTCTGGGGTCCATGCCCCTCTATTCATCATCACTGATGATATCTTAGTTGACTTTTTATTATTCTTTGGAGCCATTAGTGTGTGACGACTAAGGCTTTTCCTTTCGTGTTTTAAGAGTACAAAGGTTTAATAAATATTTGTGTTTGGTTATGACATTATATCAAAGAAGGGTTGATTGGTCACTATATATGCATATGCCTTATTTGAAGGGTCAGTGGGTTCATGCATCTACCCTTCTTCCTTCCTTAGGATGGTGAAAATAAATAAATGAGACGCCCCAACCAGTCAACTTCCATTATATATAGACTAATTCTTTGGACTTCAGTTATAAATCTTTGTCATATTTAATATTTCAGATTTTTGTTACACATCTAAATCTTATTACCATTTAAATCTAACCAAATAGGCTTAATATTAACAAAGACCACTCTCATTAAAAGAACGTGTACACAGTTTCAAAATTCCAAAAAGCGTTATTTGTTTCTTTGCGCTCTAATATAAAAAACCATTCATATTTTCTATTCAAAACTGCAACAAAAGAATTTAAAATCTCTCTCAAAATCTCTCAAAAATCTTTCAAATTCTCTATGAAAACTACTACAAAATCCAATAGTGTGTTTGAGATCATCAACAAAAAACACAGAAAAAAAACAACAAAAATTCTTCAAGGTACTGATAAAACTACTTGTTTATTATGTTCACTTTTCCTCTTCGCATTTCTCGCATTTTTTGCATTTTTCGCATTTCTATTAGTTCGGTTTAAGATTTAGTGGACTGAGTTCGTTTATTTAGTAGATCGAATTTCTTTGATTCAATTTTTTATTATTTTTCTCTGTAACTAGGGCATCTAATGAAACTGTGTTATTAGTTTATTGGTTCTGATAAATAATTTTGGTTTATTTCTTAGTTTAATTGAGGTTCATTTGGATCCAGAAATGAATTGGATGTATTTTTGTTGATGATTGAGTCTTTTTGACTACTTGTTCAAATCTGAACTAATTTTGTTTCATTTTTGTTTTAATTGAAGTTCACTTGCTGCTGATAAGTACTGACCAAATTTTTTATTCCTTAAGTAACTTTGTAAGAACCCGATTTTTGGTAAACAGGCTTTTCTTGGTATTTTAAAATTTATTTCGCCAAATTTTGAATCACAGCCCAATAAAAAATAGTGAGGCTGGCCCAATGATAAAAAAAAAAATTAAAGAAAAATTGAAAAATTAAATAGAAAAAAGTCATTAATAAGGTCAAAATTGACTTTATGAGGGAAATTAATCCCCCTAAGTCAAGTTTGACTAGTAAATAATAAATATTAGCTTACCGTTAATTTATTTTTCTCACTAGAGACTTTCTGAGCCGGGAATTCACTTTTAGTGACGGTTTTGCGTCTGCCGAAAAAAAATTCTTGTAACCGAAAACTTTGAAACCAGTGGTAAAAATAATTTCTACCTTAGTAATTGTATCCAAGATTAAGATTAGCCATCTATTCATGATTTATTTCTTTAAGAATAAATCTTAGCCTTTAATTATTTTACCACACGATAAAATTTATTTTGAACCGAATTTCTGACTAGTATTCCGCAAACGACTTCTAGAGACCCCAAATCTTCTTACTTGGCATCCAAGTAACTTGTCCCTCCTTCTCAGCCTCTGAGCCAATACTATCTCAGTCTTTTACCCCTCATTGCTATGCTTTTAACCTCGAGTAACTAACTGCGGTTAATTGCGGCTCGACATGCAAGCGCCGACCAAGCTTTCTCGTTTTCACGCCCCCTATTCATTAAATTCTAGCCCTTTACCATGAAAATTCTAGCCCCTTTTACCATCTCAAATTCAGCAAGACTTTAATTTTTTATTTAAGGAAATACTGGCCACAAAATTCACAAAACACTTTACACATTTTTACACTCTTTTGACCAAATTTTTGAGAGAATGAGAGAAAATTTTTGCACCTATTCTCTGCACCCAAGCCCATATTTCAACTCTTCTTTCATTATTTTTCATGTGTTCTTCAAGGACTCAAACCATACAAGCACAAACTCTTGTCTGTTTTCGCTAATCTTTGCATTTATATCGAAATTTCGATTAGGTAAACTCTTGTTCTTTCTCCTTTTCTTTTCTTTTTAAAAATATTAGTCATGATGAATTTTTACTGTCCTCTATTTATATAGAACTCCTCTTGAAACACCCATGGGGCACGCTTAAGGAGTTAAAGAGATTCGAGCTCAAAGTGGTTGAATTTCGACGTTTTTGCGACACTTTCGGCCAAAAACGAAACTGCACCATCACCAGCTGTGATTCTGCCCTTGTGTGCATATTTTTCAGTGTGTGAAAGGTTTAATAACTGAATTACATAAGAGGTAAGGGTTAGGATTAGTTAGAGTATGTTTGTGCTTGTTTTCGGTGTTCATATGAGCCATTTTGTGGTAATTTTGTGCTTGATTTTTAATTCTGAAAATTCAGTGATGCTTCTATATTTTGGACTGTTATTTGAGTGATATATAAAGCTTATTTACCTCTGAAAATTGTATGAAACCACTGAAATTATTTGGAGCACTTGGGGTTTAAATTTCAAGCCTTAAAAGTCACTAAAAATGGGTAAAAATGAAAAACTGCACCCCTGAAAATTCAGCCACTAAATGATCATGAAAGTCACATATATAAGGGTTAAAAAGAGGTTATAAAACTTATTTTAATCATATGGAACAAAGGCGTAAAAGTAAAAAGGGTGTTATGGTCATTTTTGGATAAAAAGAGAGTTAAAAATGTAATTTAAATGAAAAATAAACAAAATTCTAAACTTAGTATCATTAGGAGTAAAATAATAATTATATAAATTAACTGGATCAAAATTATAATTACAATAAAATTTCGGGCTTAAATAAAAGTTTTAGTAAAAATTAAAAGTAAAACGGTAAAAAGCGATCTATAATAAGTAAATAAATTAATAAAGGGTAAAATGATTTTTTAGGTCTTTAAGGGTAGATCTGACATTAAATAAAAGTATTATGGATAATTTGGTCATAAAAAATATTATGATTAATCCGGTAATATTTTGACGGTAAATCAGGTTAAATGGTAAAACTAGAGTACTTAGGAGCATATTAGTAAGTTTAGGCATAAAGTCAAAATTAAAAATTATTAATTAACTTAATAAAGGGTAAGAAGGTCTTTTAGAAAAAAATATGAGAGTAAAATAGTGAAGTAATAATACTAGTGGTGAAAGCGTACAAAAGGGTAAAATTGGAAATGTCTAAAAATACCAAGAGCAAAATAGTAAAATATGTGACAAGGCTGAGACATTTTAAGAAAGGATCGGACACAAGTTTTATTGAAAAGGAAGCGTAGATAAGTCTCTTAAAGATAAATTTTATTGAGATATGCTGCGGAAAAAGAAATGTAAACCCCAAGGTGCTTAAGGTTGTTTGGAGGCGGGTATTATCTACTGACTGCTAAAACTGTGTTTCTCCTTTGTGCGTATATTATGGCGTCAAACTTTGCGACGATTGCCTGTTGTCATGGACTGGTGGTATGCTTAACCAAATCAACACATATGCACGGACGAACGCTATTGGAAAACCATATCTAGGTTTAGTTCCTAGGTAACGTCGGGTTGCGGGTAGTCAACTGACGCATGAGCTCATGGCCTGCATAGGACCAAGCATGCATCATACTTGGTTGCTGCATTCTCTATGTTTGTGATTGCTTACTTGTACCTGTGATTGTGTTTTATCTCTTCTTCTTGTACTTTGTGCTTGTTTACTATTCTGCTATATACTTGTGCTTGTACTTGTTTGTATGACTTACCGACCTAATTACGCGAAGTCTTAGACTTAGGCTGCGGAACCCCTTAGGATTCCTGTTAGTACCCTACTGGGAATCTTAGGTTCTCACCCCTTACTTTTCCGTTCCGCAGATACAAACCGGTAAGATCTTCTTTGAATTTCCAGCCTTAGGACTAGCGAGCAGTAGTAGCATTATCGGAGGGTCAAAGCGTGTGTTTCTTCAGCTGCCAAGGATCGGTGACCAGCAGTAGTTATAATAGTAGCAGTAGTAGTAGTAGTCTTTGCCCTCGCTCTGTATAGACTTTTAGAGGGTTAGGTACTTTTGTAAGTACTTATATAAACAAGTTAGAACAGGTCCCAAACTAGAGTGACTCTTGTGAGTCGAGGCCTGTTAGTTTAAATATGGAGTCTATATATATTTTCATTAATAAGCAACGACGTAACCCGGTGTGAATTATAATGTACTAAACGAGTCTTCGGGGATTTATGTATTATATTACTTCATTTTATGTATTTTCTATGTTTCATGTATATATTATCTATTTAACTATTATCTATTTCGCTATATCTATATATCTGACACGCGATCTCGATTAGCGCTACAAGCTCATATGTATATATTTAATATAAGTTCTAGAGTCTCTAAGGAAAACCGTGAAGTAACGCCTGGCGGCAAGCATTGGTCATGACATGCTAGAAGCCGGGTCGTTACAAACTTCGGTTCATTTCTTAGTTTAATTGAGGTTCATTTGGATCCAAAAATAAAATCGATGTGTTTTTATTGATGATTGAGTCTTTTTTACTATCTGTTTAAATTTGAACTAATTTCAGTTCATTTGTACGTTAATTGAGTTTCACTTGATGCTGCTGATAAGTATTGACCAAATTTTTTATTCCTTAAGTAATTTCGATTCATTTCTTAGTATAATTGACGTTCATTTGGATCCAGAAATGAATTGGATGTATTTTTGTTGATGATTGAGTTTTTTTTATTACTTGTTCAAATCTGAACTAATTTCGGTTTATTTGTGTGTTAATTAGGTTCACTTAATGCAGTTGATAAGTACTAAACAAATTTTTTATTCGTTAAGTAATTTCGGTTCATTTCTTAGTTTAATTGAGGTTCATTTGGATCCAAAAATAAATTCGATGTGTTTTTGTTGATGATTAAGTCTTTTTGACTGCTTGTTCAGATCTGAACTAATTTTGGTTCATTTGTGAATTAACTGAGGTTCACTTGTTGTTGCTATTTTGACCAAATTTTTTATTCTTTAAATAATTTTGGTTCATTTTTAGTTTAATTGAGGTTCGTTTAATTTCATTTGGCTTCACTTTGCTGAACTTGTTCATGGTGTGCTTGTTTAGTTAGTTATAGCTCTGATTTTTGTCAGCTGTATACATTCAATGTGTTTTTGTTGATGATTGAGTCTTTTTTACTGCTTGTTCAAATCTGAACTAATTTCGATTTATTTGTGAATTAATTAAAGTTCACTTCATACTGCTATTAAGTATTGACCAATTTTTTATTCCTTAAGTAATTTCAGTTCATATCTTAGTTTATTTTGGTTCATTTCTGAGTTCATTTGGGTTTATTTCTTAGTTTATTTCGGTTTATATGAATAAATTTCTTTCAATTGTAGGAACAAGTTGATGCCTTTAGGTATGAATATGGTCCAACCATTCTCTTAGACAAGATAAATAAATTGAGAGACAAAGTTATTGAAGGATCTGAAGGCATAATAATTTCACAGCCATCCGCTGCCAAGTCCTTTTTATAGATTCTTATCTGGGGATATAAAAAGTAAATATGTTCAATCTTTTAAATTGTATGAATTTCTATTGACATTCTTGACCACTATTTTGTAAGGAATTATAAATGTTAATATATATATATATTATCTTTTTAATTTTTTTAATTTATTTGTTGAAAATATTTGGACTGTATTAAGATCACATCAATTTGAATGAATCTAGATTTACACTGAATAGATTGAATGTATTATGAAATCTCAACAGTAGCAAATACACAAATGAACCGAAATTTAGTCACGAATGAAGCGAATTGTATTCTAATAAACATATAAACTGTTTACCACAACACAATTGCAGAAGTTAATTTGAAAAATAAAAAAGTGACTATTCAATAAAACATAACACAAATAAAAAATTAACCCTCATTTTCATTAAAGAGAAAAACATTATATGAGTAAAACATAAATGAACCGAAATTTATTTTACTAAACACTGAAACTTCTATGTAGTGCGTCATATTCTCTCTAGGATAATTCATATCCTGTGCATGATAAAGGCTGGAATTTGACTGAATCATTGATTCACCCTCTAAAAGATTCAACTGCAAAAGAAATAACTGTTGAAGAATGAACCAAAATATTATCATAACAACACCATTGTGTAATAATAAATGCACCAAAAATTGTGCATTTTATAAATTCAAAAACTGCTACCTTCTATCCAAATTCAAATTCATAAATAACACTGATTTTAGTAAAGAAGAATGAAATTATTCATTATAACTTTATTCAATTCCATTAGATTCTATTCAATTCAATATTGTTGAAGAATGAACCGTATATTATCAAAATAACACCGTTGTGTAATAACAAATGAACCGAAAATTGTGTTCATAAAAAATACTGATTTTGGCAAAGAAGAATGAAATTATTCATTATCATTTTATTCAATTGCATTAGATTCCATTCCATTCCATTCAATTCAAAATTGTTGAACAATGAAACTAGATAAAATTAAAAACGATCCAAATCTCGTCCACTTGATTCGATTTAGAAGAATAATCTAAATCGTTCTCATTCAACTGATTTAATTTGAACTTGAATCATTCATTGTTTTGGAACACACAAAACCTAAACAATTTTAATTATGCTATTCGATTTCAAAAAAAAAAAAAAAATGTAGATCGAAATCTAAAGAGAAAGAGAATAAAATTAGAGAAGAATACAACGAAATCGAAAAAGAAAATAAAAATCTGAAGAGAAAGAGACAATAATCAGACAAAAATACAAAGAAATAAAAAAGAAGGAAATGTTTACGTTGAAGAAGAAAAAAGGAGGGGTTTACGTTAAAAGCCTATTATAAATGGTACGATGCGTGATTCTATATCACTAATTGATTGGACATAATTAGTGAAATCACTTGAATGTAGGACATTATTGTTAATATTCAATTAATAAATCATGAATGTATTATACTATTATCTATGTTTAATTTTGGTTGTGCTTATTTATCTCTGTATATTTAAATAGACAAAAATATTATGTTT
>NC_029785.2:43438543-43448662 GCF_000816755.2 Arachis ipaensis | reverse complement strand
ATATCAATCACTAGTTTAATGATTAATTTTTATTGTATACACATATAAAATTAATTTGCATAAAATGCTCTGACAGTTTATCTAAACAATATCAATTCATTTAGTGCGTGAAATATGCTTTAAAAGGGGAAAAATCCAATTAATATCTTGAATATTATAATAAGGTAATAATACAAATTCCCAATTAAATA
This sequence comes from Arachis ipaensis, assembly GCF_000816755.2. Taxonomy (NCBI): domain Eukaryota; kingdom Viridiplantae; phylum Streptophyta; class Magnoliopsida; order Fabales; family Fabaceae; genus Arachis; species Arachis ipaensis. The sequence continues at coordinate 43,448,471 of NC_029785.2, read as the reverse complement.
ATTTTATGATCACTTAATAATATATATACAATTACTGGAGTATATTCTCTGACCGAAGCCGATGATATTAAATATACACTATCAGTTAAATGCATGTGAGGAAGATGAGAATAACGTAACCCATTCATACTATTCTTGAGCGTATTACTTGTCAACTGTTTTTCAAGATTCAAGGTCTTAAAATCATGTGATTCATGATGATCAAATGATCCTCTATGTTCTTATTAATTGATTTCGTCCACATTTGCGGTAATGGGAAATCGTACGCCCTAATTAATAATTGACACGAAATTCAACGATTTTTGAATGAGCTGTTCACTGTGAGTGCTGATGAACAATCGATTCTTAAGCACTGGATTTTGAGTTGGTGGTTGGTTTCGGTGGGGAAGTTAACATTTGGTTGTTCACTCAAAACTTGTGTTAAATGCCGAAACCTTTTGTCAAAAATCCAAAGCTCTGGAGTTTTTAATGCTTTATGTAAGGAGAAAGAAATTGAACAAGGAAGAATTAATCAATTAGAATTTAGAAAAAAAAAAGAGAAGAATAAAAAGAAATAATTTTATTAATGAAATTAAAAAAAATATAAATCATTCAATTTATACTTATTGATTTCTATGCTCAGAGCGGAGCCCTACCCGTTCCCGTTCAAGAAGCCGCCCGAGGCACACGCCCAGCCCCGAATACGAGTCGGAGAGCACTGGGGGGCGAGCACGCCCCAGAAGAAGGAGTCGGGACCCCATCATCTACGCCCGACACGAAAGGCGGCGTGCGTCAAACAGGGGCGACGAGGAGGCGCGCCGTGAGAACGACGAGTCGAGAAGAACTGCCCGAGGACCCGTCATAATAGGAGCGACTCCTTTCCACCGTTCCGTACTCGAGGTCCGACTATCGAAACACTTTGACAAGCCGACAGACATGAAGTATGACGGAACGCAAGACCCCCTGGAACACTTGACGGCCTTTGAGGCCAGAATGAACCTAGAAGGAGTGGGAGACGAGGTCAGATGTCGCGCTTTCCCGGTCACTTTAGCGGGCCCGGCAATACGGTGGTTCAACAACCTCCCGCAAGGCTCGGTGACCCAATTCTCCGACATCAGCCACGCCTTCTTGGCTCAGTTCACGACTAGGATTGTCAAAGCCAAACACCCAATAAATTTGCTAGGGGTGACACAGAGACCCGGAGAGCCGACCAGGAAGTACTTGGACCGTTTTAATGACGAGTGCTTGGAAATTGACGGTCTGACGGACTCGGTGGCAAGTTTGTGCTTAACGAACGGGCTCTCGAATGAGGACTTCAGGAAACACCTCACCACAAAGCCCGTCTGGACAATGCAAGAGATCCAGTGCGTGGCCAAAGAATACATCAATGACGAGGAAGTCAGCCGGATTGTGGCTGCCAATAAACGGTAGCCCGCCTACAACCAAGCCCGGCACTTTGAAGCCAGAGAAAGACCAAAGGAACATGCCAGGGACGGCGGTCCGAGTAAACCACCCAAACCGTTCCCCCGAGTTGGGAAGTTCACCAACTACACCCCCCTCACGGCATCGATCACTGAAGTTTACCAACAGATAGCAGAAAAAGGGATACTGTCGAAGCCCCGACCACTGAAAGACAGGACGGGAGGAAACAAGAACCTCTACAGCGAGTATCACAAGGGTTACGGGCACAAGACCCAAGACTGCTTTGACCTAAAGGACGCCCTCGAGCAAGCCATCAGGGACGGCAAACTCGCCGATTTCTCCCACCTTATAAGGGAACCAAGGAGACGCAACCGGGACCACGACAGCGAAGATAGATCCCGACCAACGAGGCGACGACAAGAACCAGAGGGTGACGACCACGGTCTCACGGTGGTAAACGTGGTGACGGCCAGCAATACCGCCCCGAAGTCGAAATCGGCACAGAAGAAAGATGCCAAGGTCCTAGCGGTCTCCACCTCACCCGTTAGTAGTCTTAAGGGTCTCCCACCTTTCTCTTTCGGCCCGGAGGACCAATGGTTCGACGAGGTGCCGGAAAGTCCGCCCATGGTCATCACGGCTAGGGTCGGAACTGGCCTCGTCAAACGAATCCTGGTAAACACAGGGGCAGACTCAAATATCATGTTCCGAAACGTTTTCGATGCCTTAGGACTGAGAGATTCCGACCTGACGACCCACCAGCACGGTGTGGTAGGGTTAGGCGACCACTTCATCAAGCCCGACGGAATCATCACACTCCCGACCTCTGTGGGACAAGGGCAAAGACGGAGAACAGTCATGGCAGACTTTGTGATATTACGAGATTCGACGGCTTATAACATCATCCTGGGGAGAAAGACCATTAACGACCTGGGGGCAGCTATCATTACGAAACTACTGGTGATGAAGTTCATCACCGATGACGGATCCGTGGGATCCCTCAGGGGCGACTTGGAAACGGCGGTCGCTTGCGACCACGCCAGCCTTTCTCTCAGGAAAAAATCCAAAGAAGCGTCAGGGGTCTTCCTGGCCGACCTGGATGCCAGGGTAGACGACAAACCCAGACCAGAGCCAGAAGGAGACTTGGAAAAGTTCAGAGTCGGCGAGGAGGACGATAAATTCACATTCATAAACAGAAACCTCCCCCACGAGATAAAGGAGCCTTTGATGGAAATGATCAGGGCCAATGCCGACCTCTTTGCCTGGACACCTGCCGACATGCCCGGGATAGATTCCCAGCTCATGTCGCATCACCTGGCAGTAAAGGCAGGAGCCAAACCAGTGGCCTAGAGAAGGAGAAAAATGTCGCAGGAAAGGGCTGAAGAGGTGGCCAAGCAAACGGCCAGCCTCCTAGAAGCGGGATTCATCCGGGAACTGGACTACTCGACTTGGTTGTCGAATGTAGTTCTGGTTAAAAAACACAATGGGAGGTGGAGAATGTGTGTGGACTACTCTGACCTCAACAAGGCCTGTCCCAAGGACTGCTACCCCCTGCCTAATATTGATGCACTTGTTGACGCAGCGGCAGGGTTCAGGTATCTAAGCTTCATGGATGCCTACTCAGGGTACAATCAGATACCGATGCACCGACCCGACGAGGAAAAAACAGCGTTCATAACGCCAGGAGGCATCTATTGTTACAAGGTAATGCCGTTTGGTCTAAAAAATGCTGGGGCCACGTACCAAAGGTTGATGAACAAGATATTCAGCGAACTCATGGGCAAAACAGTAGAAGTCTATGTGGATGACATACTCGCAAAGACCGCACGACCCGACGATCTCCTGAGCGACCTTAACGGCGTTTTCTCGTCCCTACGGCAACACGGCATGAGGCTTAATCCGCTCAAATGCGCGTTCGCCATGGAGGCCGGAAAGTTCCTGGGTTTCATGATCACTCAAAGAGGAGTGGAAGCCAATCCCGAAAAGTGCCAGGCGGTCCTTCAAATGAAGAGTCCGGGTTGTATCAAAGACGTCCAGAGACTTGTCGGAAGATTGACAGCTTTATCCCGTTTTCTCGGCGCATCGGCAGCAAGAGCCCTACCCTTCTTCAATTTAATGAGAAAGGGAATGACGTTCGAATGGACCCCAGCGTGCGAAGAGGCATTCAACCACTTTAAGGAAATCTTGGCGGCACCACCAGTTCTCGGGAAACCCAGAGCCGGAAAACCGCTCTACCTCTACCTGTCAGTAACCGAGGAAGCGCTTGCCGCGGTCCTCGTTACAGAAGAAGCAAAGACACAACAGCCCATTTACTTCGTGAGAAGGGCACTCCAGGGACCAGAGCTGAGGTACAGCAAACTGGAAAGACTGGCGCTGGCGCTCCTAGTGTCCTCCCGAAGGTTAAGACAATACTTCCAGAGTCACCGTATAGTCGTGAGGACAGATCAGGCGATTCGACAAATACTGCAAAAACCTGATTTGGCTGGTAGGATGATGACCTGGGCCATCGAGCTCTCACAATATGACCTACAGTATGAGCCCCGACATGCAATCAAGGCCCAGGCAATGGCAGACTTCTTGGTGGAGGTAACGGGGGACCCTCTCGAGGAAACGGGCACACGGTGGAGGCTTCATGTGGACGGAGCCTCCAACCAAACGTCCGGAGGAGCAGGGGTCATCTTGGAAAGCCCAGCAGGGGTCATCTATGAGCAATCGACCAAGTTTGAGTTCCCAGTGTCGAACAACCAAGCAGAATATGAGGCTCTCCTGGGCGGACTAATGCTGGCTCGGGAAGTCGGGGCTACGAGGGTCGAAGTATGCAGCGACTCCCAAGTCGTCACCTCACAGGTAAATGGGAGCTACCAAGCCCGGGACCCCCTCCTCCAAAAATACTTGGAAAAGGTTAAGGAAATGACAAGCCAGTTCCAGGAGGTCATCGTCCAGCACGTAACAAACGGGCAGGTAGAGGCCGCAAACAAAGTCGTCCTCCTTGGTCTAAAGAAGCGCCTAGACAATAAGAAAGGAAGCTGGGCTGACGAACTCTCCTCCGTCTTATGGTCTTACCGGACAACCGAGCAAAGCGCTACGGGGAAAACTCCCTTTCGCCTAATATACGGGGTCGATGCGGTGATACCAGTCGAAATTGGCGAACCGAGCCCCCGACTACTACTCGCAGGCATGAGCGAAGCGGTCGAGAAAGACCTGATTGAGGAAACGAGGGAGATAGCTCACCTAACAGAAACGGCGCTGAAACAAAGAATAGCCCTGCGTTACAACGCAAAAGTCCTCAAACGAGATTTCGAGGAAAGGGACCTCGTCCTGCGACGCAATGACATCGGCGTCCCGACCCCAAGGGAAGGCAAGCTGGCGGTAAACTGGGAAGGACCCTACAGGGTAAGGGAGGTACTCGGCAAAGGTGCTTACAAGCTCGAAAGACTCGACGGCAAGGAAGTACCCAGAACATGGAATGCGGGTAGCCTAAGAAGGTTCTACCCATGACCAGACGATTCGCCGAACTGAGAACTTAAAGAAATAAGTAAATACCCGCTTTGTCCACATGACAATCTACCTTTTTATCTTGTCAAATATTCACCATATTGGTTAAATTGCTTGGCTAACGATTAACTCATACTTGGTTAATTTGCTTTTTACTCATGCTTGTCTACTTGTCTACTTTTTTACTTCTTCCCTACGTACGACGCACACGAACGCGTCTTAAAACGGCAGACCAGGACTGATCACCCCGGGGGCCATCTTAGTTACGGCCAAAGCAAACTGCGACGACAACATGACCATGCAATCCAAGCCATAACTATCACAAAACGGGAAAACGGGCGCGAGCCCCCCAAGAGAAATAACAACAAATACAATAAACGACAACCCGGCTAAACGACCAAATAAGTATAACTTACAAAGAGTCAAAACAAAGAACGAACAACAGGTTGTTCAGCAAATGTATTACAAAACATCCTAAGTTACAAGACTTCACTTCCTCGGCATGTTAACAATCTTTCCGTCCTGGATAGTCTTGAAAACGCCAATTGACGACGTGTCGAAATCAGGAGCTGCGATCCTCAGCTGAGCCTTCAGGGCATCTTCGGTCATCAAGATAGCATTCTTCCCTTGCTCCTTGGTCACCTTAAGCTTCTTCTTAAGCTCAGCGGCCTCTGCTTTAGCGGCCTTCGCCTCCGAGACGGCCTGCTCCCGCTCTTTTTCCAAAACGACAACCCGACCCTGAGCGGCGTTCAGTTGACCCTCCAATGTCATCTCGCGCTCAAGAAGCCGGGCCACAGTCTCATCGGACGCCTTCAACCTCTCCGCAACAAACGACGACTTCTCCTCAGCAGCGCTAAGCTTTCCCCCCATCTCGGACAGCTGACCCTGGAGGAGTTCAACTTGAGCCTTAAAGTCATTGTTCGCCTTAACAGAGGACTCAAGCTTCCTCCGAAGCGCCTCCATACCGGATAACTCGAATTCGGCCTTCCGAGCTATCACGGCCCCACGAAGCAAGGTGCGATACATCCATCTCGCTTGCCCGGACAGTTCGGTCTCGTGAAAATGCTCTTCTGTCCCGGGTATCAGTTGGGAGTCAATAAATTTGGTAGCATCAAAGTTCCTCTCCATTATGGTAAGGGCCCCTTCGGGGCTGGAAGACATCTTTCGCTTCTTGGGAGTATGGATAAGCTCCACGTCACTATCCGGATGAGGGGTGAGAGTCACGTGCCCATCAGCGGACCCTTCCTCGCGGGTAGGGGAAACCTGACCCCCTACGGCCTGTTTTCCCGACGTTTCGGTATCCCGGGAAGAAGGCGCAGCCTGATTCTCCTTCTCCCCTGAAGGACCCTCCGACTTACCGACATCCTTCTCTTCGGCATTCTCGTCATCACTTGCCTCAAAAAAGGTCTTCATCAGATTCTCAAGACCGGTCACGGTGGCAGACATTTCCACTGCAACAAACAACATGCACGTTAGTCGTTAGATCGGAAAGAGAAAAACAACGACAAAGAAACATAGGCAAACAAAGAAGACAACTCACGAATATAGCTCCTGACGGCCTCCCGTTCACCCATAAGAAGATGTGGGTTCACGGGGTTCTTTTCAAAGATAGCAAAAAGGACGTCGGCTATCTGCTTATCTACAGCCGACAACCTTTTGTACATCACTTTGATGAAAGGATTCGACCCCGCGCCAAAACTCCAGTAAGTCTGGATAAGGCGCTCCCCCTCTAACGACAACCAGAAGGGATGACGACCCTTGACGGGACGAACCTTGAAGTACTTATCTTTAAAACCGTGGTAGGAGTCCTCAAAAAGGCCAAAAATCTTCCTACCCTGGGCAGAACGGAAAGAAAGAAACCCTTTTCTCGCCTTCCCCTGTTTAGAGGGGTTGGTAAGGTTGAAATAAAAGAGAAAAACGTCCACCGACGCCGGCAGCTCCAAGTAATCGCAGACCATTTCGAAGCAGCGGATCGAAGCCCAGCTGTTCGGATGAAGCTGAGACGGGGGGACGGATATCCGGTTCAGAAGCGCCATTTGAAACTCGGAGAACGGTATCCGAACGCCAACTTGCGTGAACATGGACTTATAAAACCAGATCCATCCCCCCACACAAGTAGCCGGCTTGCCGGAACTCGGTCAACTCCTCCAAGCCCATCTGGTTGGGTGAGCTCCTTATATCGTCGGTCACCCAAGCATACGGGTCGTAAGCCGCACCAGATCCGGAAGATCGGGAGACAACGCGAGGCATACCTACAGCGGGGTACCACTCTGTTAGTCTATGAGGTCGGGAGCCCGAAAAAACTCAGAAACTACACCTTTTCAACTCAATCGTGACCAAACACAGCTAAAAACTACGCCTACCACATAAACCACCCAAAAACCTATCCTAGAATGGTACCCCTCCCCTAACTCACCTACCCCAACATTGAAAAACCTTTCGACAAAAATAAACTAGCCATGCAACAAACGCAAGCAGCAATCGCACAGCAGCAGGACATAACACAGATACCAAAGGAAAGAGACCAAAAAATTACCTGGAATGATGAAAGAAACTTGGACTGAAAGTTGAAGCAGGAGGGAGTTCGCACTGGCATTTATTCCATTATATTCTTCTTAACCACAATCTTATCCTCAAAATTATGGAAAAAACAAATGTAAATTTTAATTAAAAATATAAATTCTAATTACAATTAACAAAAATAATAGTTAATTTTAAAATAATAATTTATATTTTTATTCTTTAATTAATTATGTTATTTCTATTTTACTGTTCATAATAAATTAAACACTAGAATTTTGTTGTTAAAAAAAATTGGGAAGTATTAGGTAAACAATAAAAATTTTGAATAACATGAACAACCACCAATTAAATGAAAATATACTACGTTTTAATTTAATGCTACTAATTAAATTTACTCTTTTAACCTTATTAATTCACATTATTTACATATTGTTCAAAAATCTTGTTGACTACCTATACTTTTCCAAAAAAAAAAATTTGACCCACTAAATGTACAAAGTAATTTTACTTTATGAGTTGACCCACAATGGAGGTCCAAATTATTGCTAGGATTCAATATCTTCTCATTCTCATGGTTGAAGAGAAGAGACACCATATAAGCACTGTCATCTCTCTGCCTTACCACTGCAATTCTCGGAGATGCACTCGTTGGCGCCTCTACGTCCAATTCATACCCACCTCTCCACGGCGCTCATCGGCCGCCTTTTCTTTCGGACATACCTACGCCCGAAATCGCCACTTCTTCTTGCTCCTTCACGGTTCACGTCTCATCATCACGGTCCCAAGGGAACACTGCCGTTGTGAGTAATGGTGGCTTGAACATAATCGGAGAAACGCGATAGAACCCTCCACCACTCATTCGAGGATCTTCGGTGCCGGTTGCTACTGTCACTGCACGAGAGTTCGTCGCTGAATCTGGAGAGCCATGCTCTTCTCGCTTCTCCTTCACAGAGGCGCCAACCTCGACGCCGCTTCTGCTCGTGTCAGGCCTCGACGAGATTAATGGAGTAAAGATTGGGAGGGATCCTTCTGAGCGCGGTCGTAGTCCCCTTGCTCGCTTGCTCGATCGACAACGTGTCTGTCTATATGCCATGGAGTATGCCTCCGATTGTTATTTTCTGATCTTCTATTTCTTCTTAACATGAATCTAGAATCTCTATCAATAGTGTTGCTAAAGTTGTTTCCTGTTGTGTTAGGTTTTGATCTGTTGTGGTTGTTGAGTATGTTGCTTCTTCATTCCTCTCTATTTTTTTTTTAAATTGTAATTGTTGACTTTGAATGCTTCGATTGTATATTTACATTTTCTACTTCTAAATTTGTTGAATTATTATTGATTAGTTGAAAAAGTCTGTTACATCATTATCTATCCTACCATTGGGCTACTTTGAATCGAATGAGTCCTAAAATGACAATAACCAATGGAACAGTAGCAACAAACCATGAACCAGACCATGAAGATGAAGAACCACTAATCATATTTGATAATGAGGATGTAAAGGAGGGAGTTCCGGGATGTCGTAACAACAGTTTGGTAGGGAGAATACTATCAAATAAGAGCATCAACCCAACATGGATACAATCTGCAATGATGAATATATGGAGAAATCCAGAAAAAATGCGTGTAGTGGAACTCAATCCTAATATCTACCAATTCTTCTTCTCCAAAGAAGTAGATCTGGAACGGGTGCTTAAGGGGAGCCCTTGATTCTTCTGTAACTATTGGCTAGTTGTTCGATTCAAAATTTTTGAAAAATCTTATTATAAGTCAATTTCAATTATTTATTCATTAAAAGCTTTAATTTTAGTGGGTGCGCATGCGAGGGAAGGGCGGCATTGCTGTCGCCGCCGTTGCTGGGCTGCCGCTGTTGAAGCCAAGCGCCACACCCAACTACTGTTGAGTTGTCCTGCTGATTCCACCAATGCTGACGATGAGAGGAATCATCGCCATTCGTGCCTCCTGTCGCTGTTAGCTTCGCGCCGTCCTCCCATGGCCGTTGCCGTCGAGCCACGCCCGCGCCGCCGTTGCATTGCCATTGCCGAGGAGAGGAAGAAAGGAGCAGCTGTCATGGTTGTTGTCGTGTTCCTGGTCGTTGCCAAACTCGCCATCAAGCTCGAAGAGGAAGAGCTGTGTCCCGCGCCACTGCTGTTCAAGGAGATGTGCTCCGTCACTGTTCTGCCGCCGTAAAACCGTTTTGCCGCTACTTGGTTCAGTTTCTTCTTAGTTACAATAAGCTTTTCGTTCCGAAAAGTCCTTTGGTCGCTATTCTGTTATCTTAGCTGAGGTTTTGGCAGTGTTAATTGTTATAAGATTGAGTTTCGATTATTATATGTTGCAATTAGCTCATTAGTTCGTGAGTTGGCTTGATTATATATATATATATATATATATATATATATATATATTAATGATCTTAATTATTTAAGATTTTATATTTATTTTTTATATATAATTTTGATGTAGGACATAAATAAAAAATTTATAAAATTGATTTTTTAAATATTTTTTTAAAAT